>NC_056737.1:1366427076-1366654576 GCF_019279795.1 Protopterus annectens | reverse complement strand
GTGTTCAGTTTTGGTCCTCAGGATTTCAAAAGGAGCCCAAGGGACTTTGCAATAGGTTTTCTCCAACTGGGTTTAGAACTATCAGTCATTAAATTCCTGGTAATGATATACTGATTGCAAGTTCTGTTTTATGCTATTACATGATTGGATGGAGTTGTACAGCCAGATTGTCATTCTATTTTATATGAATCATAATTTAGCCTGCTGCCTGCTAGTTTTCAGTAAAGTCAGATATAGCCTTAATTCCTAATGGTATTTATGATAAATACTGCAAATTCTGAAGCATACAGATTTGCTTGAATTTGCTTCAGGGATTTTGAATCTTTAAGCAAATACCATAGCTCAGACATTATTTGTTTTCTACATTACTAAAAAAAAAAAAAAAACAATTTCTGTATGATTATTTATATCACTGAACTTGCAGGGAAACAAATTGGTCACTTTTCTCTTTACCCAATCTTACTGTATGTCCAGTTATTATTCTTAATATATGAAGTAATTTGCCAGTGTTTCAGACAACAACTTGAATTTACTGAAATAATTTTACTTTTAATTTTACTGCTAATCAATGACATTTTTTTCATTTGGTAGGGCACTTGTAGCACTGTTAGCCTTCTGATTTTGAGAGGATGACAGCACTGTGTCTTCTACTTGATATATTTGGGGGTTGCAGTGATCTTACATTTGCATCTTAGCACGCAATGTCTGATATGCCAAGGCATGAACTGATTTTGCAAATAGAAGTATACCCCCTCATAAGGAACTTTGAGCAAGTTCATGCAATGCAATGTACTAAAAGGACAGGAAATGCAGAATTGCTTGAGAACTTGATATAAAATGTGTATCCCATACTTATTTAAATAAGCAATCTTACTTAAGTGGAACGGTATTATAAGGAAACAGCAGACCACCCAAGGGTGTTCAATGCTAGACACCATAGGGAGAATGCCTCCAACCCCCTCAGAAAGTCTGATATTTCTCTATAATGCTCACCTTGAGGAGCATTATTGCAGTTACAACTGGCCTCTGTATTTGTGTTTCTTGATACTGCATGCTTGTTTATTGCATTTTATATGTGTGTGTGGGAGTGTGTGTGTGTGTGTGTGTGTGTGTGTGTGTGTGTGTGTGTGTGTGTGTGTGTGTGTGTGTGTGTGTGTGTGTGTGTCCTGTTGCATATTTTTGCTTGTTCTGATGAAAAACAATCCCTTCTATGAACCGTTACAAAAATAAGACCATTTCTTTAAGTATGTAGTTTGTATTCTTTTCATTTGTTAATTGGGTAGACACATACCTCTTTTCAGGTGTGACCTCAAAGCTCTATATGATTAAGTAACTTGACAGTGCAGCTGAGGATATCAAACCCTGGACAACAGGACTACAGGATCACTAGAAGATTATTGCCTTAATTCTATATAGTAACTACAAGTATAACCTTATTAAATGTGCAGCAGTTGACAGTAAGACATGTTAGAGACACTGTAAATAATGAAACAAAATTCTGTACATTTTATTATTTACAAAAATGTTAATAATCATGTGAAACACTTAGGACTGTATTACTACAATGTTATAATACATATGTATTGGTTTGCTATTGCTAGATGTTTTTTTTTTTCCCCTTTCTGATTATAACCAGAAAATGTGAATGATTAAGAATGGCATTCAGAATGGCATGGCACAAATGGGAACCCTTAGCTTGGAAGTTTTTCCCACCACACTAAGCCTTTCCAATATAGATGCCACTCTACCACTGAGGTTTTGCCATCATGGGGACCTCAACACAGAGGGTGGTCTCTCTGGTAGAGCTGCATGGTAATGTGGTAGTCTGGAGGAATGGTTAATGCTAAATGAAATACCTGTGATTCCTGATTTGCTTGGATGAATGATCTAAAGAACCACTTGACATTTAAACAGATATCACTCTAGGTTCTGGGGTTTTAGTGCATTGGTGGTTTAAGAGCTTTAGGAACAAATGAATTGGGAGTAGTCTGGAGGGGATAAATGTATGGGATGGTGGGACAATGGAGATAGAAATAAAGAGACTTTGGATAGAGTAATACGTGCAACATGAAGCAACTTCATGGACTGTAGTACTGAGTAAGCTATTATTAAAACTGAGGGGGTGTTTTAAAAGACTGAGCTGAAAGCACAGGACATTGACCATATAATGAGTTTGGCAGGACCCATACAAGGAGGCACTTTTTAAGAATATTAGAAATTATTGTAACTGGGAGTGAACTATAGTCTGTGACATTATTTGATCTGGTGTAGTCCAGAGCTATCTCTGTAAGATTCAAAAACAGCTGCATTTCTTTTGAATTGAGTTTTCAAATTGTGATTTAAATCCATGCTCAATTCATTGAGTATATACATTTTTATCAGAATATTCTGTGACTTTTATATATGTTTCCTGATTTAGACTAGAAGAAGAGAGAATATGTAAAATGATGGTTATGAGTAGCTGGCTTTGGCCACCCATGTTTCATTAGATAAGGACCCAGTTAGGGGCTTGGCCAATAGTACAGCAGCTGTTTCTCATGAATAATGGATGTAGGATATTGCTTTTTTTTCAATAAGTAACATCACTCTGCCAGCTTACAGAGCCAGATCCAGCATAAAGCAACCTAGGCAGCTGCCTACAGCTTGATGCTTTCTGGAGGGCCCTGCTCACTGCAAAAGAAAAATTGCATTCTGTCACTATAAAAAAAATGCTTGTTGCTTTAAAATTGAAGTGCTTGGGCAGACATTCCATTCACACATGTATATCTCAGCTTCATTGTCAGTACATTGTTTTGCTGACACTATCCTCCAGGGCAAGAGATTTACCTTGCGAGTTTGCATTTTGCTGAAAAATCAGAGATGTTTTCTTCTTATAGATGAATGATATGAGCTGGGATTTGGAACAGCATTGGTGCAAATGAGTGTTTGGATAAGTGGGTGAGCATGGAACAGCAGAGATTCTAATGAACAACATTGGTGCAAGCAGCTACAAGTGCAGTGTGTGTGTGTGTGTGTGTGTGTGTGTGTGTGTGTGTGTGTGTGTGTGTGTGTGTGTGTGTGTGTGTGTGTGTGTGTGTATGTATGTCTGTGTGCGTGCTTGAGTAAACCACAGTTAGGAGGCACATTCAGGTTAAGTGAATTTTTCAGAGCAAAACCCTAAATCTTAAGTATGTGAGCAAGAACCTTTATCCTCCACACCAGCTGTCAGGCCAGGTTTAACCTTTTTTTTAATTTCTTTTTGTAAATCACTGTTGTCAGTATATAGTTTGCACTATAACAGTTTGTCTAGCACTTAGTGCGGATGAGTAAGGCTATAAGCTGAGCTACTACCTGTAGTAAATGTCTGATTCCCTCAGCCTTCATTTCTCGTCTGTGTGAGTCTGCCAAGTTACTTTACCTGACAGTAGTCCTGGACTGCTCCTGAGAAGGGACACATGTCCAGTGGGCTGTCCCAGGCTGTTAGCAAATGCATTATCCATTTGTCTTTTAAATTCCTGCACCCTTCACATAGACAGTAATGTGTACGAATTCCAGCATGTCTCTTACAGTTTAATGGTTTGACAGACACATCTAACTAAATATGAGTTTCAAGGGAAATTTAGTGTTATGTTTTTTTATGGATATAGATTGAAAGAGAGAAAGAGATATTTAAACTGTCAGTGAATAAGAAGGTAGCACACTTGCATTTGGTGCAGGATGACAAGAAGGCTGTGGGTTCTATTTCCACTCCAGGCACTTGTATTTCTGACACTGTAGTGCATCATTTTTTGGGGGGGGACTTTACTCCTGAGTGTGTTGTCCTTTATATGAGATGTTAAAATAAGGTCCTATCTGTTTGAGTTGGTGGTAGTTCAGGTGTATGCAAAAGATCCCATGGCACCTATCAAAACACTCTACTATGTGCACACTGTTGCTTTTTTCTGCTATTTAAATTAGTGTATTGCTGAGGCAAACACATGCTATCTGTTAATGCAACTTAATGGTTCCACACACCCTGCAATAATGCCTTGGCCAATTTTCCACTAGTAGTAAAAACACTACCTTAGGTCCCAAAGAAAACAGGCCACTAGGCTAGTGGGACTAACCTGGTCAACAAAGAATAAATAAAAAGTAGCAAAAGCAGGAACTACTAGAAGGGTAATGTACCTTGGTTAGTCTAGGAATGCTTCAGGATTTTCCATAATGAGCACAGTACATGATATAGATGTCACTGATTCTTCATTTAAGTAGAGAGACAAACACAACAAAAATGTCTATTATATAATGAAGGTATTTGAAAAGAATAAGAATTTTCTTTTCAGAATAATTCCCATATGCAAACTAATCCTGACTGCTTGACTATGGATGATGCTCAATTTATATTTTCCCAAAAAATGTATCCACCAGTGGGGTAACTATGTTAGTTACATGTAAGGCCTGCATCATTCATGGCTGAATGCGAATTATTAGTGCAATAACACACCTTGTGTTGCACTAGAGGCTAGACTAGAGTCATGAAGACTGTTGATCTGTGTTATTAACAAAGTGCCTGGTATCAGTAAAAGTCCAAAATTCAGATACATGCTGTAGTCTACCCAGCACATAGTAAGACACAGCCTGACAGCACATGTGTACCTGAAGGGCACATAAATACAATGGCACTGCAAGCAACAGTGTGATCAGTAACAGCCAGTGTAAACATACTAAGCATAGGCATTGCACTGGAACACAACCTGCTGTACACTGCATAGACACTGCAGTGGAACACAACCTGATGAAGACTACATAGAGACTGCAGTGGAACACAACCTGCTGAACACTGCACAGACGCTGCAGTTGAACACAACCTGATGAACATGCATAGGCACTGCAGTGGAACACAACCTGATGAACACTGCACACTTAAGGAGGTTTCTCTGTCTTGTGTTAAGTAAGCACTCAGAATGATTAAGTGCTGTAACAAGAAAATGAGCAGAATTACTGAGGTAATGTACAGGCCACAGCAGCTGCAGTGGGATAAGGTGGATCTAGCATAAAGGTAGATGCACACACTATGCCTGTTTATTGTTAAGCTTCCAGATACGTGTTGTAGTCTACCCAGCACAGAGTAACACATAGCCTGACAGCACCCGTGTACCCAAAGGGGCACATAAATACAATGGCACTGCAAGTTACAGTGTGATCAGTAACAGCCAGTGTAAACATACGAAGCATAGACATTGCAGTGGAACACAACCTGCTGTACACTGCACAGACATTGCAGTGAACACAACCTAATTAACACTGCATAGAGACTGCAGTGGAATAAAACCTGCTGAACAGTGCATAGACACTGCAGTTGAATACAACCTGATGAACATGCATAGGCACTGCAGTGGAACACAACCTGATCAACACTGCATACTTAAGGAGGTTGTGTTCATCTGCAGTGCAGTGGAACACAACCTGATCAATACTGCATACTTAAAGAGGTTTCTATGTCTTGTGTTAAGTGAGCACTCAGAATGATCAAGTGCTGTAACAAGAAAATGAGTAGTACTACTGAGGTAATGTACAGGCCACAGCAGCTGCAGTGGGATAAGGTGGAGCCAGCATAAAGGTAAACGCACCTGTTTATTGTTATGCTTCTCTGCAATTCCCAGTGTAAACTACTCATAAGCAGGTTTTATTCCATTATCTACTCTTCAGCTACTATGTGCACACTGATGCTTTGATCTGCTGCTTTAATGAGTATATTGCTGTGATTTAATGGTTCCACCCACCCTGCAGTAATACCATATATACCATATATGTCATTCACAACATGATCTAGTAGTGTTGGGGTTCTAAACACAGCATGCCGTGCATCATATTAGGTAAATCATAGCTGTGCTACATTTATCAATTATCCATCTTTTGGACATGCTCCTACCATATTATTTCCTGCAGAGGCCTCTGCTATCCATTTACTTATTGTGGCAGCATTATCCCATTCCTGCCACCCCTGTATTTGTAGTATTGTCCTATATGATGCTTCTCAAATTCCAGTCCTGTCCTAATTGTTTTTATTTTTATTTTTATTTGTTATTTATTTATTTATTTATTTATTTATTTATTTAGAGAATGCATGTTTCCCACTCCAGTCAAATAACAGAGCTGGGTCAAGGAACAAACTAAAACATTATATAACTCAGTATTATGGGTTACGCAGGTAACAAAAAACTTCTCCTCAATCCTAAAAAAACAAAACTACAGCTTTTTACTCCAACTCATAAGTCACCCACTCCAATCTTCACTATAACCTCTAACAATGCTACTAACATTGCACCAGAAACTACCACCTGCCTACTAGGTGTCACAATTGATAATCATCTTAACTATGACAACCATATTAACTCCACCATAAAGTTGGTCAACAAAAAACTTGGTGCTCTCTATAGAATTAAACCCTTCCTTTCCCCCTCAGCCAGGAAAACTATTGCCCAAACCCACCTGATTTCTACCCTTTTCTATGCCTCTGCTATATTTACTAACCTATCTAAAAATAACATCTCCAAACTTTCTACCTGCTATAATAGCATAGGTAGATTCGTCACATCCTCTCCCTTTAAAACTCACCACTGCCTTAACCTTAAACAACTAGGATGGCTAGAAATACAGAACCATATACTCTGTCAACAGTTACTTATCACCCAAAAGAGCCTATACCACCCCAATGACACCCCCATCCTCAATAATCTGATTCCTCCATATAAAAATCTGGCTACACTATGTTCAGCAAATAAACTCCTTGTCGCCTCAATTAAATCTAACAACAAAGCTGGTGATTCACTTTTCTCAAACACTATAGGGAAATACTGGAATCAGCTCCCTCCTGAACTATCTACCCTAGCATCTACCTCTCAATTCAAAAAACACATTAAAGAACATCTGAAAACTCAGTGGCTCTGTCCTTGTGCTAACCCTGACTGAAACTTTTATTTCCCTCCAGCTCATACCCTTCCCCTCTCCCCCATCTTTTGCCTCCAAATCTAGTTACTTCTCTTTTGCTTTCCTCTTAGTAATAGGATAAAAATTTAAGAACTTTACTCTTTCTGCCCATACCCTTTTTGTTTCTAATATACTTGCTTATGTATATTTAGTTTAAATTTTAGCATAATGTCTATGGTCAACATTTTTATAACTATATTTCCCTTTTTTTCCTTTTACCAATGTTTCCACTGTACGATTAGTTTATATGGCTTTGTTATACATTTTTTTTAAACATTGTTATTGTTTTTGCTTGGAGCTTTTCTCCCCGGGCCTCTACTGAAAATGGACATATATCCAGCTAGACTAGCCCGGTCAACAAATGTAAAATAAAATAAATAAATAAAAATACATGCCCAGGCCTGTGTTACACCTCAAAGACCTATGAGATGGTATCCTATGATTATTTCCCTCAGTTATGGACCACTTATCACTGGGGCTCCTCCAGCTACACCATGTTACAATACACACAAGTGCATAGCCAGGATATTTGTAACTGTGCACCACCTTCCATAACATAGCCTCACTCAGCAGGTCTGCCCCTTTAACTCCACAAGGTATAGGATTAAGCAACAAATTTAGAGACCAGGCTACTTTGAAAAAATTCCCAGTTTATAAATATATACTATAAGCCATGATAAATATTCCACGACTTTTTTTAAAAAATTGAAATATTAGTATAGCAGTCAACAAAACAAACAAAAAAAATTAAAAATGGCATGTTGTTGAAATGTTTACTCATAGTGCATGACTAGCTTCATCCATGAGTAAGCATTTCAGAGACATAGGCACATTTACATTTTTCCGTCAGCATTCTAGCATTTCCCTAAGATGTGCAGACGAATACAGTGGTCATCTACATACTGTACTAGTATCAGCAGCAAGACACTTTCCTTAACACCAGCAGATATCCATTACTACAGACATATTTGGTGGCTGTGATGCATCAGCTACTATATGAGGCTGTTAGTGTACCCGAGTCTGATTACCTGCATCTTTAGCACATTATTCCAATGAAACCATTTTTGAAAGTGCAAAACACATGTATGTATAAAGTACAGTTGTGTAAATAAACTTACCATAACTGCAGTTGTTCAAATAAATCACTGTTGCAGTAACCTAAGCTATATGGGACATATCCTGCCAAGGACTGGACATCTGGCCAGCTTTTAAAGAGTTTGGGCCTTCCACACACCTGTACATCCATTGGGGCTCACAAGTGGGATGGTATATAAGATGTATGGGCACCAACATTCAGAACTTTCTTGCCACTGAAGCAATGTTTACAATGAATTTTAGAATGATGCTATTAAAGCAAAGATATTGGAATGAAGAAAAATGCAGGTACTATGTTAGGGCAAAGAATATGCTGAGACAGGTAGTACTTTTTAGAAATTTAAAATAATTTATATCCAGGGCCAGCCTTAGGTAAACTGATGGGGCCCCAGGTAAAAGGCTCCATGCCTTTCACTGCCCATTCCATCCTGCTATCCAGTTTGCTTTTTTAGATGTTTTTCTTCCTTTCTCTCACAGTTTGTCTTATTGATCATTTTCCTGCAATTATTCAGTAGTTGTGCTATTATATGGTTGGAAACCATGTTGTGTTATAGTGCAGAGATTTTCCTGAATAAGATATGAGATGAGCTGCTTGTGTGCGCACTTTTCCAGAATCTTAGAGACAGGGGATAGAATCATGATAGGCCTGAAATTGGAGTGGTCAGAGAAGTTACTTCCTTTATGTAAGGGTATAATATAGGACTTTTTTCCAGATATTAGGGATTACCTACAAAAAATGGTGACAATTTGAAACATATTTTTGAAAAAAGCAGTAGTCAGTACAAACATCAAAGATGTTCAAAGATGTCTAAGTGTGGCAGTTGTAAATACTATAGATTCATCGATGATAGGCCATATGTGATAGTCAAAGGTTTTGACAAAACCATAACATGTTCAGGGGGTCATAGTTGCAAAACTAGGATGATAGTTTACATTGCAATGTGTACAGTAGGTTCATAGGTTCATACTAGGCTATCTGCCCTGGGGCGTTTATAAGCCTAGCCCGATTGTGTTTGGCTTACGCCACCCCTTGATTTGAGTATACTGTGCCCTTTTTAAAGTTTAGTTTACTGTGCCTCTGTCTAATAGTGACACGGAAGTAATCCCTGGGACAATCCTACGATCCCCCCATCCACTCATCAAGATTCTTCTTGAAGAGAGTCAGTGAGGTGCTCTGCCTAACATGAATTGAAATTCTATTCCAGAGCGAAGGGAGCCTCTGGGTTATGAATCTGTTCCTCCAGCATGTTCTATTTATTTCTGTGCTGAGGTTCAAGTCCCTCGAGCGCGTGGCTCTAAGGGATTTAGATTTACTGAGGTGGAGCATGTCCATTAATTCTGGGTTGGACATAGCTTTATATGTCAGGCATAGATCGCCTCGAAGTAGGCGGTATACAACTGAGTAGAGCTGGAGTTTTTTTAACCTAGCAGCATATGGCATCTGTTTGAGTCCCTTGATCGTCATGGTGAGGTACTTTTGGGGTCTTTCTAATTGCTGCAGGTGTCGGGTAAGGTACATCCCAAAGGGGGTATTGTATTTTATGATGGGCCTGATGAGGGATGAATAAAGGGGCACGATTACTTCTCTTGATCTAGATGTGAATCCTTTCATGATGAGGTGGGCTATGTAGAAGGTCTTTCTAACCACTTTGGCAATGTGGTTGGCAAAGGAGAGATTGCTATCAACTTGGGTCCCCAGATCCCTAATTACTTTCTCTGTACTTAATGGGTTACCACCTATGTGGTAATTTGTGGGCACATTTTTTTTTGCCAAAGGGTATGACTATACACTTTTTGGCATCTAGCTTTAGACCATGGCTCTGGCACCAGTTATCCGTCTCAGCAAGACCTTTTTGAAGGATGTTTGTGTCAGCTGGAGAGTCGATTATGGCGCCCAGTTTGCAGTCATCTGTGAACTTGGTGAGCCAGTCCTCCCACGTAGGCCTGTACCTCAGAAAAGTAAATACCGAACAAGAGAGGTCCCAGGACAGAACCTTGTGGGATGCCACTTGTGATCGGTTTCAAGTCTGACATGGCTCCAGCAACTCTGACTCTGTGGGTTCTGTCTTTGAGCCAGTTTGCGACCCATCTTGTGATGTAGGGGTTTATATCTAGGCTGGATAGCTTATCTATGATGCCCGAGTGGGGTATTGTGTCAAATGCCTTTGTGAGGTCCAGATAGGCTGTGTGGACTACCTTCCCTTCATCTATGGCCTTGGTGACTCTTTTGAAGAAGTCAACCAGGTTCAAAAGGCAGGATCTGCCCTTGACGAAGCCAAATTGGGTAGGATCTAGTGTCTGTAGGTCCCCAATGTCTTTGTTTATGAGTTCCATGATGATCCTCTCCATAGCCTTGCAGACTAGGCTAGTCAGGCTTATGGGGCGATAGTTTCCAGGGTCCACAGAGGTGCCACCTTTGTGGAGTGGGACCACTGTTGCTGTACGCCATTCTTTGGGCACATATCCTGTAGTGAGGCTGAGATTGTACAGCAGTTTTACTTGAGGGATTAGTTCTTCTTGGAGTTCATGTAGGACGCAACCCAGGACGCCATCTGGTCCCATGGAAGCAGTGTTTTTTGCTTTGGAGAGGGCGGCCTTCACCTGAGCGTCAGAGATGTTTTGGAGGCTGCACTCTGCCGGGATAGATACTTGCTCTTTTGGGGGGGGGGGTGGAGAAGTTTGCACTGAATCTGTCTGCCAGGATATTGGCGATGTCTGTGGGTTCAGTGTATTTTTTGTCGCTTAGAATCAACTCAGAACAAGTCTGGGAGTTGCATCCCAGGTTCCTAACATAACTGAAAAAAGCCTTATGATTGTCTTTAGTGTTTTGTGCAATTTTTCTCTTGAAGCTGGCCTTGGAGGATTTTATGAGGGATCATAATTTTTTGCTAGTACTGATCAGAGATGCCTTCCCTTTTAGGGATTTTGCTCTATCATGTAGTAGCCTCCTCCTTCTGTTGTATTTATGGCTGGGGTCCACCAGACTGGACGCCTGCCTTTGGATGATTGGGTCTTGATTTTGTTTGGGATAGCATGATCCATGCATTCCTGGAGATGTCCGTAGAATGCGTTTATATAGGATTCTGCAGTTTGGGCCGTAGTTTCTACTGGCCCTGGGACCTTGAAGGATTCCACTTCGGTTTTGAGAAGTGTGGAGTTCACTTTTAAGAAGTTTTTCACTGTGGTTTTCTGGGCTTGGGGTGGGGGTCAGGATGTGGATATCCAGTGAAATTAATTTAAGGTCTGATCTTATCAATGAGGGATATACTTCTGGTATGGAGCATAGAGTCCCCATATTGGTAATGATCAGGTCTAGTATGTTTTTCCCTCTTGTGGGAGTAGTAACTAGTTGTTCCATAGCATTTGAGTTTATAAATTCCAGGAACCTTTGGGCTAGGGTGCTGGGGCTTGAGTAATGCTCCCAGTCTATGTTTGGGTAGTTGATGTCGCCCAATATAATGGTGTTCGGAGAGATCTTCATGTTCTCCAATGTTTTCAGGAAAGCCGAGTGGGATTCCTGACTTTGAGATGGTGGTCTGTAGGATGCTATAAACTGAAAAGCAGTCTTGCCCACTGTCAGTTGCACATGGATGGTCTCCGATACTTCGTGCAATGCCACTAACCTGGAGGTGTGGATATCCTTGATAAATATGGAAACTCCCCCTCCTTTTGTGGTTCGGTCCGGGTTTTGGGACTGAAAAGCATGATATGAGGTATAACCTGGTAGTGCTGGGGTGCTCTCTGGAGCCTTGAACCAGGTTTCTGTCACTGCACAGATATCGATGTTCTCCATACTGAGGAGAGCTTCAAGTGCATGCATCTTGAGGTTAAGACTTCTGGCGTTTAGCAGCATTACCCTTAGTTTCTTGTTCCTTGTGCTGTCTATGGAGGTGGGTTTGACTTTTGAGCCTTGCCTAAAAAAGGCACTATGGGGGTGGCAAGAGCCTTTGCCTATATCCGAAAGCCCAGGGGTGACAGGTGCAAGCCATCCCTAGCGAAGCAACGTGGCTTGTCAAGCATGTCATCCCAGGCTGACAGACACTGGATCCCCTTTGAATGACACCAAAATTTTGGCCAATTGTTAAAATCGATCATTTTGTCTTTATACTGTGGCATCATTCTAGGTGAGGGTAAGATGCTGCTCAAGGTCAGGGTCATACCGGCCTGGGCTACATGATCAGAGAGCTCCTCTATGTCTCTTTTCATGTAGTCGAGGGAGGTACGTCTCAGGTCTTTCACGCCAGCATGTACAATGACTGAGTCATATTTATATTTGCTTTGGAGTGGCCTGAGTGCTTGCGTTATGTGGCAGATCCTAGCACCCGACAGGCAGCTCACTGTGACCTTCTCTTTATTCAGCCTGGTGAGCGGGACGTCAGGGTGTCTGACAATAGAGTCACCTATTACAAGAGTATCAGGTGTGTTATTCAGCCTTAAGGGCTGTGACTGCTTGGCACACTGACTTTGTGTGCTATGTGTTGTATGTGTTTTATTTTGGGGTAGCGTTTGCTTGGATGTCTGCTTTGGAGGTCTCTGTTGCTTAGGTAGATTTTTATTTAGAGCCTCCGAGTATGTTTTTGTGAATTAATGTGTTTGGTTTGCTGTTGTGGTGGGACTATGTGATACTGGAATTGTGTTGTGTGAGGTTACCTTCTCCTCCTGACTGGTTACACCAGTTTTGAGATGAGAGAGCTCAGCCTCCAGTTTGGCTATATGGTTGCATCTCTCACATATATTTGAACCTGTTTGGAGGAGGAGAGGGTTGTCCGTGTACATGAGACAGTTGTAACATTGCCTCAAAATTCCCAGATTCACCAGCTGGACTGGAGAGGAAACCATTGACTGACCTTTGGACATGCTAGAGTGATATAGGGAACTGAATTAAAATGGACCAATAGGGGACAAGGTAATCGTAGAGAGTATAAGTGCTTATGGTTTATTAGTGCTAACTTGTAAAATTACTTATTTGGACCAGTGAGGGGCTTTAGAATGAGAATATGGTGTTTAATTTGAGAGACAGAGCAGTTCTAAGGGAAAAAGTGAAGAGCAGACTTTGTGGAGCCAGGAATAGTTTAAACCCAATTAGGCGGCGCTGCCCGATGTTGCGCTATGGGCAAAAACGTGCAAAACCGCGCAAAAGAGGGTTTTAAGAGAGGGAGATCAAGGAGTTAGGAATTGACCCAAAATGGTCAAAAAAACTACAGTTTCAAGGCAGTAACCACTCCCACAGGGGCAGGCAGGCTGCTCAATGTTTATCACTGCCACTGATGAACACAGAGACTTCCATTTAGCCCAAGCAAACAATGGCCTCCAAGAAACTTACAAACAGTTCAGAACAGCAAATCTGTAACTGAACTTTTTTAAATCTCAGAAAAGTGGGAAAAAAGCAAGATTTTTTTTTTTTTTTTTTTTTAAGGAAAGCAGAGGTTCACAAGTATCAACAAGTTAGAACAGTGCAGTAAATGACCCCACACTTGAGTGCTAGGCCAGAGACAGATAAAATGCAAGTTTTAAGAAAAAACGATTTTAAAAATAAGTGCAGGCAGGAAATTCAGTAATCAGCTCTAGGTTGTGTTCTAAATACAGTTACCAACACAGAAATCAAGTTTAACAAGCCAGAAAATGCTCAAAAGTAGGCGGCAATGCAGAAAAACTTAACAAATAAACTGAAGCAAAATACTTAAAATCTCAAAAGTGGCTCCTTTCTTCTCTCAGCGTTTTCTCCTCTTGGTGGGTGCTTCACCAAGAGCCAACAAGTCCAAAAAGATGCCAAAACCACGAGGCAATCGGGTTTTAAGAGAGGGAGATCAAGGAGTTAGGAATTGACCCAAAATGGCCAATAAAACTACAGTTTCAAGGCAGTAACCACTCCCACAGGAGCAGGCAGGCTGCTCAATGTTTATCACTGCCACTGATGAACACAGAGACTTCCCTTTAGCCCAAGCAAACAATGGCCTCCAAGAAACTTACAAACAGTTAAGAACAGCAAATCTGTAACTGAACTTTTTTAAATCTCAGAAAAGTGGGAAAAAAGCAAGATTTTTTTGTTTTTTTGTTTTTTTTAAGGCAAATTTTTTTTATAGGCAAAATTATTAGGACGTTAAAAGAACATATATATGAACATGTTTATGAGATCAAAAAATTCAAATTGACCATCTCTCTTTATAAACACATACTTGAATGCCCTGGTTCAATATTTTTTTGATTGATAGAGTTTATGTTTCAGAAAGGGGAGGCAATGGTGAATTGTTACTAGAACAAAAAGAGTTAAAATCCAAGTAAGACTGAATGCAACTTTTAAGCCAGGACTGAATTAAATGCTTTCTCTTAACAATGTTCTGAAGTATAGATCCACTATGTTAGACTAATCATCAATATTTATAAATATTTAATATTTTTGGCATGGTTGCACCCCATGTAGGAGTCAAACACTACACTTTGTGTCTGGGAGGTTAATACATTAACCACTGTGCCAATATATGATTGCTAGTTGTTATGCTTTGATACAAATGTATTTATGCATTAAATATAGGCTTTTGATTTTAGTTTTTACCAACATGTCAATTTAAAAGTTTGAATTATTTTCTTGATGAATGGTGCATTTTTATTGGATTTAGGCTTGTTTATAATGGCTTGCAGTTTAAGTGTTTTAATATCTCTGATGAAGTATTTATACAAGGATGAAAACACTTAGATTGATTCAAAGATTTTATATTAATGGACCTGGTTTTGGTTTATTTGTGGATTTTGACATTCAGCAGTTTCTTACTGTGAATATTTTGGCTGCTTTTTAACATCTTACCGCTATCTTGATTTTCTGGAGGAGTTTGGTGGTGGATGTGTTGCTCCTCTGGTTTCCTTCTACATTCAAAAGACATGCAGTAGGTGCATTAGACTCTCTAAATTGGCCATATGTGTGAGTGTGCATGTGAGGGTGTAATGTGGAAGAACTAATGCATCAGAGCTAGCCACCCGGCAGTGTAAACCTTGGCTGTAGATGATTGTCACTTTTGATGTGTCACCTCAACCCCTTAATTAAAAATGGGAAAAGGGGTTGTGAATAGATGGATGATACCTTGTATATCCATGATTGGCTATCTCTCTCATCTCCTGATAAGATGTCAATGATCTAGATGCCCTAATGTATGAAAACACAAATTTAAAATACCTGAATATTCACTTTTAGTACATTATTTAAAACTATTTACTGCCACCATGTTAAATTAAGCTAATAAGATTTGTATTTTTCACATCAGTATTTTTAAAGGTTTAGGTTACTGATGTTGACCTTAATTACTACACACATTAAAGTACATTAAATACATCCTGTTATCATCCACAAGACTATTACAACATTTTTTTCACTTCTTATACCTAGTAAAGATATATTACATCTATACACTATGTTTTGATGTATTTTATACCCTATACCAAATTAAGATGTATATAGCTGTGGGAAGAAACTGTAGCACCCAGAGAAAATCTTTGTGAACTCAGGGAGGATGTGCAGACTCCTCTCTTAATACACAACTTTCAGAGAAGTGAACAAGAGTACTGACTACAGTGTGGCAGCAACAATAATTACTGCATCACTGTACCATCTAATGACTAAATACTCTACCACTGTGCCACATAATGACTAATCACTGTACCACTATGCCATCCAAATGAGTGATCATAGCACCTCTTTGCCACATTGTGTGGCCACTCCTCTGTGTTGTGCATGCTGGGCGGGGCTGCACATCTTCCCTTTATCCACACAGGATTTCATTGAGTTCCAGTTTACTCCAATTTCCCAAAGGTATGTCAGTAGATAAACTGGAGATCTAAAGTTCTGCAGGAGTGTGTGTGTGTGTGTGTGTGTGTGTGTGTGTGTGTGTGTGTGTGTGTCTGTGTGTGTGTCTAAGACATCTATTAAAACAAATTCTTGTCTATTTTCTGTTAAATACTGTGGAACATATAAACTGTTTTACATTGTATTTTTAAAGAAGAACTCAAAAATTAAATACCATGTCTCGTAACATATTATATGCATTGTTTTATGGATATGATTTCTGGGCACGTGTTCAAAAATGTTTTTAAAAATTTTGGATAAAACAAAATGTAGTCTTCGGTGTATTATTCTTTACTGAGCAATTCCATGATTAGATACAAAAATGCAACATCAGAATTTATTATGTTCATTAATATGTTTTTATTAAACAGTTAATATATGCATCTGCATTAAAGGTCAGAAATTACTTTAGTCATTTTTTTAACTTCATTAAATGCCATTGCTTACTAATACAACATCAACCATACTCTAAATAAACTATAGCAGATTTATTTATCCTCTTATTTAAAGCAGCAGTACTCAACTCCCAAATTCAGTGAAAATGACCTGCTGGCTAGTCCATGAATATAAAAAGAGTGTTTTTGGAAGGAGAACATGGCTGCCTGTGCTGACACACTCCCCACCATTCAGCAGTTGCCTCTCCCACCCACCCACCCACCCCTGCCGCTACCTTATATCTTCTAACTACAGGGCCAGTCAGCCTTGAGTTTATGAAAAAACTTCTCTAAATCCAAAATGTTGTGAATTTGAAGCCCACATAATGGAAATAAATCATAAAATGGTACTCTGTGTCTTTGCACTGATACATAATACTAGATGAAAGATAAATCAATATAAATCTATGCTGTGATCTGCTGTGATGGCCCCCTTGTTCTTTTCTCTTCTAGGCAGTCCCTTAAACAACTGAATTATCAGGTGACCACATGCTGGGCTGTAAAATGCAACCAAGAGACTGCTCTGATGGGGAAACAATCAAGACAGTATAGCATCTCACTAAAGGAAAAATCACAGAACCTCCACTTCACCAACACTTATGCTGAGAACATGTTAGCTATTATCTGCATATCCAGTTAGAACCCCCCCCCCAAGCCACCTTCACCTGCTCATGAGCAGTTTGATCCTCATCCTTTTCAGAAGTCAAAGTGATCATCTTTAAAATAATACTGATAATCTCCAACATGTTACCCAATGTTTTCAGGACACCATAATCCCTGCACTGGTGTTAAGATACAAAATTTTGATAATTCATGTTGTATAATAATCTGCAAAACATATGCAGAACAAGCATTTCAGTTCTTCCAGTAATTCATCATCTTCTAATAGTATAACTATAGCTTCGTTGGTTAAAAAAAACATGTAAAATGCCTTCCACAGACAATTTTCTACCAATATGATTTCATACAGTTCCTTAAATGAGAAAAGGTTGTCTCTCACAGTTCCACTGGCATCACCATCCAATCATATCTACTTCTCCCATTCTCAAGGATTTGGACCTTAGTCTTTATCTCAATCACTGCTTATAAATTTTACACACTAAATGTGACATCCACCTCCCCCTTTAAGTAAAACAATCAGCCACATTGCCTCTTAATTTCCTAGTTTCTCTCAAGAAATGAATGCAGCAACTCTTATCTCTGTAACTCATATGACCAGTACATTTCCTCTTTAATTAGCTATCCTGCTTGAATCATCCTCATCCACAATTCTTTGCTTATGTTTCCACCAGTCAGAAAAAATATAACTTGCACATCCAAATCTCTCCAGTTATCCCAACCATTTATTTCTTAAGCCACTAAACAAATATAAGTAAGTAAAACAACAAATGTCTGAAATGATCAGGAAGAAAATTTTTTCACAGCTTTAATCCAGGCTCCTTTGCCTCTGTTTAATAGTGTTAGGAAGATCATGAGTTTGGGTAAAAAGTCTCCTATTAAGAGATTCTCCCCCTGACTCTATTTCAGGTCCTGTGGGTGATATGTTGAACAAGTTCATTCCCTAACCCACTACTAGAAAGTGAAATCATAGTTCTACCCCATAGTCATACTGAAACATAGGACTAGGGTAGATGACAGGCACATCCTCTGATGAACTATTTTTTTTCAAATAATCTGTTCAATTTCCCTACCCCATGCCTTAAAATAACAAGTAAATTCATGCTCTTAAGAATGCCTAATGTGGAACAACCTTAGTAACCCACCCCCCATAAAGATGACTGGAGATAAGAGTTCAATATTTCTAGCACCTCATAAATAGGTGGAGATGAGAAAGGATGGGAGCTCCTCAAAACACCACATGTGATGATTATAGTAAACTGGGTATGGAAATAAGATATGTAAGGAAAGCTAGTGGTGGAATGCAGAAGTCCAGGAAGTCATCAAAAGAAAGAATGAGTGCAGGGAAAAGTGCGAGATAGAAAAGATGTACTAGTCTAAGAAGAATTACTGGCTGTTTAACAAAGAGAGTAAGACCGCAGTTTCAATAGCAACTAACAAAGTATCAGAGGCACTCTAGCTGCTTCTAAAAAGAAACTCTATCAGGTTGCAAGGCAAAGACGGAAAGATAAAGACATCAGACATCCTTCATAAGGAATGTAAGCAACAGCCTGCTCAAGTGTTCACAGGAAATGAAAGGCAGATGGAAGGAATACTTCCAGCAGCTTCTGAAAGAAGATAAGCCCACAGATGTACTGCCCCAGATGCACTCTATGATTGAAAAAAAAGTGGAGCCCACCCTAGAAGAAGTGAGAATAACACTAAGGAAAATGAAATCAGGAAAACAGCAGGTTCAAATGAAATCTCAGTAGATATGGTAAAGAGGTTGGGTAAGTTAGGAGAAAAAAGGATTCAGAGGATATACATAGCAATGTGGAGAGAAAGGTGTTTCCTAGATGACTGGTGAATAATCATTCTAGTTCCAATGTACAAGAACAAAGGGAACATTCACAAATGTCGGCAGTATATAGGTATCAAACTCCTGTCAAATAACATGAAAATTCTGGAAAGAGTGATCAAAAAATGAATATGCAGAGTAGTAGAATGTAAGATGGAAGATGAGCAGTTTGGATTTAGCTCAGGATGTAGCACAGCTGACCTGATGCTTGCAGTGAGACACACGATTCAGAAGCAGCTGGAGATGAGGAAAGAGTCCAATTCGACATTCCTTGACTTGGAGAAAGCATATGACAAGGTCCCAAGAAAGCTGATTTGGGTAGTCCTGCAGTGGTTTGAAGTCCCAGAAACACTGATAGAATTACATCAACCAAAGCTTGAATACCGGCTTCATCCCAGCCGAGAGGAGGACAGCTACTGTCATTAATTCCCCTAGTGATGTGGACATCCTCCAAGATGTCTCACCCAAACAAATGATTGGTGCCAGAAATATGGCCTCAAACTGAATGCCAAAAATGCATCATCATCCCTTTTGGGGAGGGTGACATCCCCACAAATTATCACATTGATAATAAGGTCCTAAGCACACAATCAGTTGCGTGGGACTTGAGCACCCAGGTTGATAGTAAACTGACCTTTGATCACCTTATTACCTCCATTGTACAGAAAGTATTCTACATGGCCCACCTCATTAGTAAGGGTATCTCATCCAGGGACAAGGTGGTCATAACATCCCTATATTCTTCCCTTATAAGCCCCATTATTTTGTACAATGCCCCTTTTGGCATGTACCTCACAAAGCATATGCAGCAGCTGGAGACACACAGAGGTTCATCACTCGGAGAATCCAGGGCCTCAAACATCTACCCTACACAGATAAGCTAAAAGCCCTATCCCTTTACTCAGTCTCCTACAAACTCCTCAGAGGTGACCTCTGTCTGGCATACAAAGCAATCTCAGACCCTGCCCTGATGGGACTGCTGCATATCCACAAGTCAAGCTCCACTCGAGTAACCCTCACGCTTAACCTCAACCTGGTCTGTGACATCAATAGGACTGGGTAGGACAGATTTGTGTCCCAGAGACTCCCCCTTTTGTGGAGTAGACTCTCTCTCCAGGTAAAGCAGAGTACCTCATTAACCCTTTTTAAGAGCAACCTGGATAACTGGATGGAAAACAGAAAATATACCCTGGGATTCCACCAGCATCCCTGCTGGACAGTGGCATAGAGTGCCAACTTCTTGGAACATGGGCTAAATTTTTGGCTAGGCTTATAAGGGCCTCAGGGCCAATAACCTTGTAACATCCTATGATCCTATGATCCTGTAGAACAAAATGGAGGGAGAGGTTCATCATTGTGTGCCTCCACCTGCTCTGGTATAGACTCTGTCTGAAATTCAAGCACTGTCAATCCTTGTTTTCTTTCAAATTTAACTTGGACAACTGAACAGGTACCCTTAAATTTACACTGGGACTTTCAGGCCTTAACCTCCTTGAAATAGGTGGAAAAGCCTGAGGGTAGCTATTTGGGAAGGTGCACATGGTCATTTTGTTGATTGCTTTATAACCGTAGGATTTTATGAGAAGAGTATTCTTGAAAAACATTACCAAAAGCTATAGAAATATCAGACCCTCTCACCCTACCAATAATGTCACCACAATGAATAAATTGTTAACAACAAGTTATTGACATTATCACCATTCATTCCACACACATCTGCAGATAACAGCTCAGGTAAGACTACCATGAATCACAGGTGTAGAATTTTCACCAGTATTTTGTAGTTAACATTACATAGGAAAGGATTGTTTTGTAAATGGTCTAGTTTTTCAACAAAAGTTTTAGAAGTACAACAATGATATTGTCCAGCAGAACATGCCCACGAAATTAATTTGCAGACCCTTGAACCCTGTTTTTCTTCATATGACAACATCTTATAGAATTTGTAACTGAGGCCATCATGTCCTGGAACACTTTTCTCCTTACTTAAACAAAGAATTGTCTCCAATTAATCCAAAGAAATATGATATTCCAACAAATAACTACAGTCGAATGTAAAATTGAAGACCCATCACTGGACTTGCTGACTACTTAGATAGGAACCTCAATAGCAAACTCCTATGACAATATTGTATTGTCACAATAGGAGAATGAATCTATATTAGACACTAGGTTGGGAGCCAGGCTGGCACAACTTGACACCATAAAAACTCTACTGCCAAACAATCTGCAGACTGAAGATCTGCTGTGGCAACACCTAAAAATGACACCATTCCATATAGCAGGGATGTTTTGTTTTATAGAGGCTTTGTGGATGATATATTTAAAATAGGATGGACAGAGAGCTGTTTTAAATTATTTGAGTATATTATGAATAGTACAGCTTATCTGAGGTTTGAAATGTTTTCTTGAACCAATATTAATTTTTTAGACATAACTGTTTTATATGATGAGGGCTAGGGTCTCTACATCAGTTTTTTGTTAAAGATGTTAAATTAATAATATTTAAATGGAAACAGTATGCACCCCAAACACATCTTTGATAGCATGATAAATGAAGAGATGCTCAGAGTGAGGATTCTCACTACAGAAAATGAAACAGTGTGAGTTGGACATTTATATATTTTTTGAAAAACATTTATTAAAAATGTTTTATTATACAAAATTAATGCATAAATAGGTACAATCAGAGCAATTGTAAAACATCAAAAATATTTACACAAATGAGAATTCTCCTTACACAGTATAAATAAGTGACTAATATAAACACTGTAATGTTACCCAACAGACTTAAAACAACAATCCAATCCCCTCCCCCCATATACATGTACACAACCATCAAAACTATTTATATATACACATTATAAACTAAGATCAAACTTCTCTTTGTTTAGAACAGCTCTTAAAATGTAGTAGTTTGTAAATACTATTAAGATTTGTAACCTTCTTTGTGTATGGTGATTTTAAAATTAGATATATTGTTGAAAATGCCAGACTATAAGTCCAAATACTTTGACTAGGAATTAAGGATATAATGTATATATTTGATTGTTTTTGTCACAAGATTAGTTTTAGTAAAATGGGCCATTTATTTTATTTCAGCCCCTTCTGCTTAGTCTATTGTAACATTGATATAATTGTGACAGCTTTTAAATGCCATTCTCTATAAATTTAGACCAATTCATAGTTTTACTATGTAATCATTTTTGTGAGATGTAAAGTTTTAAGAGAGATAAAACTGTAAATGTTGTGTCTAAATTGTGTTTTGAGTATTGTAAAAGGGAAATGTAATAAAGTTAGTTTCCAATCCATCAATTTCATGGTGGGATAATGGATTTAATAAGTATTTGCTACAGCTCCTGTACATAAGAACCTGTCCAAAATGTGTGCATTATGTCAGCATTAACCTCATCACATGCTATTAATTTAAAAGATTTATATGGAAATTATAAAGTTTTCTTAGTTGTTTTTAAGTATGTATATTTTAATATCATAAACTGAGTAAAATACAGTTTTTAAGTGGGATAAATATAATATTGTGTCCACTATTATAGTGTCATCATTAAAAGCAGGATAACATTTCCCCCAGATTGATGCAGAATTATAT
Source organism: Protopterus annectens (assembly GCF_019279795.1). NCBI lineage: Eukaryota > Metazoa > Chordata > Ceratodontiformes > Protopteridae > Protopterus > Protopterus annectens. The sequence continues at coordinate 1,366,632,203 of NC_056737.1, read as the reverse complement.
TTATCTTAAATTTTATTTTAAATCGGTAATTTATAAGCTTGTGAGAGTGGTTTATATTCCGTTAATATGCACATAAAATCTTGTAGAAAAGTAATTCTGGTGGTAAGACCTTATTTAATAGAAGTATAATTGTTTTTATAAAGTAAATAGTTTGAGATAGAATAGTTATATACCCTTCTGTCAAGTTACATTTCTTTTGTATATATTCTACAGAAATAAATCAAATTGATACAAATGTCCGCATTGTTTTATGTTTAATTAAGGGAAATTTAGTTAAATCCAGTAGAGAGTTATTTAATTTAATATTAGATTTTGATTTGTTTGGCTATAGATATGTTAATTCATCTTCTAAATTTAAATAATTTATTAATTTATGTGCATATACAGTTAACACCAGAGGAGGCGAATATAGCATTATACAAACTTTCCATATCACATCATGACATCATCTCTGGCCCCTGAAGAATATATGGACTTCCCAACTAAACTCTAGGGTATAAAAATGAATGAAAATATAATCTTATGGGGGGGGGGGTTCCTTCCTAAAAACTGATTTAGGTCACCTAATAAACATTAGGTAACTATGCATACATAGCAACTGACATTTTTAGTCAGAAGATTTTGAAACAAATACCAAAAAAATCCAACTAAAGGTAGTAATATTATATTGACAAGTTACCTTTCTTTCTGCTCTCCACAATGGTTATAACCTTTTGCAATTACCAAAGATTATATCATCACTTTTACCCCAAGAGTAAAATTGCATTCATAAGTATGTCTGATTTCCTACGTCATTAGTTGAAAATATGAATCAATAAATGATGCAAATATGAAAAAAGACCGGGATTACATAGTGAATGATCTAAATAAATAAATATGCTCCGATCACTTTCAGTTAACTGTGATATTAACTGTTGCATTCATCAATACATATCAGTAAGACACAAATACAGAAGTAAATGTCAAAAAAAAAAACTTTAGTGGAATCTCAAATTTTATGAAATCTAATACAGAAAAAAATATATACTGCTTAACTTTCAAAAATTACCCTAGTCATATGTACATGGTCTATATTAAATGAAGTACAAAAACTGCAGTTTCATTATAACAGCTTTCAAATCTAATAATGAACTGTCTTAATTTCAAAGGCTAAAATAAACATGTATTTAATTCCACCAGAAAAATTCAAAGAAAAAACTGTAAGTGCAGCATAAACAATGAAGTGATGACCCAGTCACAGGACATTATTATACTTGAAGACAACAAATTTATTATAGTGATTATACTTGAAGAGAAATTGTGTGCAAACTTCTGAGTAAGCAAAGACATGTGTCATATAGCTATAGAGAAAACAGGAGCTATGTCTGTAAGTACTTTCACAAAGATAATTGAAAACTAAAATTCCATAGTACCAGACAACATACCTGATTTCTTGTGCAGAATTAAGGATAATGCATCCTATCTTTATCAATTATGTACAACAATAAGTAATAATGTAACCATGCCCCTGACCTATAGTAACAGGCTTCAGTGGTACCAGTTCACTTGGGAGGGTTACATATACCCATATGATTTAAGAAAAGTTGGTCTGACCTGTTATTCTATATAAAATCATGCACAGTATCAAAGCTGAGGTAATCTAAAATGAGACAATTTCTACTAGAAAAGGAATCTAATATGCAAAGATTGTACATTTTCAATTTTGTGACATGCATTAGTTAGGCTACAACGGCACATTATGAGTAACTGACAGTGTAAAGTGCTTACCCTGGCATTGCTAAAACATTTATCACTGCTGTACATAAAAGGAATTCATAGACTAAAAGCATTAAATGTGAATTCATACATAATCTGTAGATAAAACACTGGTTAAGCAACAAGATGCAAAATGTTATGGTAGGGGGTATCTGTTCTGCCTGTGGCTGAGATGTGCTAATGGTACCTCACAGAGTTCTGTATTGGACCACTTCTTTTTGGACTGCTCTTTTCAGATATTTTTATAAGAAAAGAAAATGGCTCTAGGTTAACGCATTTTTTGTTGCCTGCAGACTGGGTCACATAAGTACTTCAAGAAAAACTGCCAAAGTTTTCTAAGATGGTCAACAAAGATATGTACTTGATGTAGTAATCATGAATTTACCATTAAAGTCAATAAATGTAACATAGCAAACTGTCATAAATTATGATTGCAACTGGCCAAACAGTAACAAATACATCATCTTTTAAAGAGGCATGCAAGACGATGGACAAGAATGTTAACTTTTACCAATGTGTACCTACCAGCCATAAATTCATAGGTTCATAGGTGTGTACTATGCTAATGACTACAAGGACCTTTTTAAGCCTAGCTATGCATCCCAAATCTCTGAGAAGTTCTGGTACCCTTGAGAAGTGTAACTAGGGGCTAGGGAGGTAAAACATTTACAAGCAGGGGCCTATGAGATAATCCATTTACAGGCTGCCTATGTCCATTACAGACATAGGTGCCAAAGCAGGGATGAATTTCCTGTTCTCCATCCAATTGTCCAAGTTGCACTTGAATTGGTTAAGGAGGAACTCTTGTTCACATGTATAGGGAGCCTATCTAGAGAAGGAGTGGTCTCTAAGATACATACCTGTCTTTCCAGCAGGTCCTATTTATATCACAGGCAAGGTTGAAGTCTTTGGAATGGATAATTCTGGGGCTGTTTGTTTTGCAGATATGCAGGAGGTCCAGCAGAGTGGGGTCTGACAATGCCTTGTATGCCAGGCATAGATCTCCCCTGAGCAGTCTGTAAGAGACAGAATACAGGGATAGGGCCTTGAGTCTGCATATGATACTCTGTAACCCATTTAATTCTGATGGACATGCCAAGTCAATCCAGTTAGACTACAACACTTCTTTACACTTCCCCAATCCTGTCCATTATTGAATACATTCCTGCATCCTGTGTCCTTCAATCAAGCCACATCAGATAAACTGAAAAGTGCAATGATTCTTTAGTAAAGAAATCATAGTAATGGAAAGCTGAGCTATTCAAAAAGGCCTAACAAACTGTCCAGTAAATTGTCCTTTCACTCTTGTTACTTACAGGAGGCCTCAGTCTAGTCTATAATGCCATTTCTGATACAGTTCTCTTTGGAAGTCTATGCCTTGAATATAGTGCTGATGGGAGTTAACTCCACATCACAGATCCTAACAGAAGAAAATAGCATGAAAGATACATTACACAACACCTTCAGATATTATGGGTTAAGCTTTTCCTTGTGCTCAGAAGAAGTCAGTCATTAACTTCAGAAAAATAATATACATAAATATCAATATCAAATCAAATCACTCTACTTGAAGGTTAATAAGTTGTAAGTGTGACAGCCGAAGGCATAAAAATGGTTCTGTTTTTTACAACCTATAGAGAGAAATGGTACTTCAACACACACACACAATGTCATAATTCAGTTAAAGAATAATATTTCAGATTGTTATCTGGAGATAAACAGTGGGCAATTGCAATAAGCATACTTATGTTCCATGTTGTCATCCCCTAATGTCTTCAGAGACCAAGAAAGTTCAACAAGAAGCAAACATGAACTCACAGGACAGTCATGCACCAAACTATGGACTGTATAAATCATAAGAAATGTTTAATTCCATAACTTCTTCTTCTTCTTCTTCTTCTTCTTCTTCTTTCAGCTGCTCCTATTAGGGGTCGCCACAGCAGATCAACTGTTTCCATTTCCTCCTGTCCTCTGCAATTTGCTCTGTCACACCAACCACCTGCATATCCTCTCTCACCACATCCATAAACCTTATCTTAGGCCTTCCTCTTTTCCTGTTACCTGGCAGCTTCATCCTTAGCATCTTTTTCCCAATATACTCTGCATCCCTCCTCAGCACATGTCCATACCAATGTAATCTTGCCTCTCTGGCTTTGTCTCCAAACCTTCCAACCTGGGCTGACCCTCTAATATACTTATTCCTAATCCTGTCCATCCTTGTCACACCCAGTGCAAATCTTAACATCTTCAACTCTGCCACGTCAAGCTCTGACTCCTGCCTTTTTGTCAATGCCACTGTCTCCAACCCATATAACATAGCTGGTCTCACTACCCTCTTGTAGACCTTCCCTTTCACTCTTACTGGTACTCGTCTGTCACAAATTACTCCTGACACTCTTCTCCACCCACTCCATCCTGCCTGTGCTCTCTTCTTCACCTCTATTCCACACTCATCATTACTCTGAACTGTTAATCCCAAGTACTTAAACTCATTCACCTTTGCCACCTCTACTCCCTGCATCCTCACCATTCCTCTATTCTTCCTCTCATTCACACACATATATTCTGTCTTAGTCCTGCTGACCTTCATTCCTCTTCTCTCTAGAGCATATCTCCACCTCTCCAGGGTCTCCTCTACCTGTTCCCTACTCTCACTACAGATCACAATGTCATCTGCAAACATCATAGTCCACGGGGACTCCTGTCTGATCTTGTCTGTCAACCTGTCCATCACCATTGCAAATAAATGGCTCAGAGCTGATCCTTGATGTAATCCCAACTCCACCTTAAACGCATCCATCACCCCCACCGCAGACCTCACCACTGTCACACTACCCTTGTACATATCTTGTACCACTCTTACATACTTCTCTGACACTCCCGACTTCCTCATACAATACCACAACTCCTCACTAGGCACCATGTCATATGCTTTCTCTAAATCCATAAAGACACAATGCAACTCCTTCTGACCTTCTCTGTACTTCTCCATCAACACTGTCAGAGCAAACATCGCATCTGTAGTGCTCTTCCCTGGCATGAAACCATACTACTGATCACTAATCATCACCTCCCTTCTTAACCTAGCTTCCACTACTCTTTCCCATAACTTCATGCTGTGAATGATCAGTTTAATCCCTCTGTAGATGTTCTTCATCTCACATTGCTGCAGTCATAACCTGTGGGTTGTCCGCTGTCCTCGGTCGGCCCGAATACCAAAGTGTTAGGCTGGCGTCGGTCATGGTCGCTTAGATCTGACATCAGTATGCCGTAGTACTAAAGCGCATGACCGACGTCATATCCTCAGTCTTTCTTGCCGCATGGTCCGAAGCAGAAGCAGCGTTTGCAAGTGCCGTTCGGCATCCTGAAATTTTCGTTTTCTGAGTTTCAGACCGAAGACCAAGTTGGGCTAAGTACCCCGTTGGGGAATATTTTTGTCTTTTCTTGCCTCAGTTAATTCCGGATGTCAGAAAAAGTGAATAATTGTATTTCTTGTGGGAAACAGATACCTCATAGGGATTACCACTCTTTGTATTCCTTGTTTGGGGCCTGAGCACGACGTAGTCGGGTGTCGCTTTTGTGCTAAATTTAATAAGCGCACTATTAAGCGTAGGTTAGATTGTGCTAGGCTTGTCTTCGGTAAGCGGTGTAATTATAATATGCCGTCGGATCCTCCGACGCCCGCTACCGCTAAGAAGCGCAAGGAGAAATCTTTGAAATCCAGGCAGGATGAGTCGTCCGTTCCGGACGCCGGTTCTTTAGAGACCACGGTGGAGTCTGTGGATCTGGCCGAGGTTTCTGTTGAGTCTCAGGAGGAACCTTTAGTTTTGCAAGATGTGGCCTCTCAGGAGTCAGGTCAGGCTGAGGGGGCCTCTCAGGTGGCTGTGCTCCCTTCCTTGCATAAGGTGGTTAGGCCTTCTCCCTCTGTTTCTAAGGTACCTTCTAAGGCCAGGCCTGGTTTATCTTCCTCTGGTGTCAGCCCTAGTTCTGCAGGTTCTGTGCCTAAAAAACACATGCTTAAAATGGCAGAAGATTTAATTACCTTAATTAGAGGTTCTATGCCCCCTCCAGATAAGAGGCCTAGGGTGGAGCCAGAGGTGGAAGGATTGGAGCATTCTTCAGATTATTCAGAGTCTTCGGCTGAAGACATTCAGGATTTTCCCCCTTACTCTGATTCTGACGCAGAGGATTCTAGTCCCTCTGCTTCCCTCCAGAGGATTTTTCTTTTTCAGAAACCCTGCATTCTATGAGGGAGCATTTCAAATGGGAAGGCCAGGATTTCTCAGATTCCCGAAAGAGGCTTAGGGAATTCTTGTTTTTACCTCAACATAGGCCCTTGGCTATTCCTCCAGTCTTAGATGTTGTACAGGATGTTTTCTCTGAGGCTTCTCTTAATCCAGACTCTTTGCCTCCTGCCCCAGTTAAGCCAGACAGGTATTACAGGGTGCCTGAGGCTCATAAATATTTGTATAAGAGCCCTAGGGCGGACCCTGAAACTATTAGCCAGGGACCTAAGGGTGTCAGGGCTTCTGTTGTAAAGAACCCAGTTCCTATGGATAAGGACTCCAGAGCTCTGGACAGGTGGGGTAAAAAAGTGTATACCTCTTCCACGCTTGCAATGAGGGCTTTAAATTGCCAGTTTCATATGCTGAAATACCAGAATTTTCTGCTTAGTCAATTGAAATCTAAGGTGGATGCTTTAGCAGAGGGCATGGAGTGTAAAGAATTACAGGATTTGGTTCATGCCTCTGATCAGGTGGGTAAGCATTCCTTGCAGTGTGGTTTTGATGCTTTGCAGGCTTCTTCTAGGGTGGCTGCCACTGGATCAGTTATTCGTAGGCATGCTTGGCTTAAGGATCAGAACTTGTCAGAGCATGTTAAAGCTCGAATTCTGGATGCTCCCCTTCAGTCTGAAGTTTTGTTTGGTTCTCCTGTGGAGTCAGTCTTGAAGAAAATGGAGGACAAAGCTAAGTCTATGCAGACTGTTAAAGATTTCTTACAAGTGCAGCCCCCTAAGTTTAGCAGAAATTGGCCTACTAAGGGATGGGCTTACCCTTCTTCTGATTTACAGTCTAGGGGCAGATCTAGACGTGGTAGGGGCAGAGCTCATGCACAGGGTTCTTTTAAACCTAGGACGTGGAGTTCCCCTGCGCAGTCTGCTGGTGAAGGCAGGGACCAGTCCTTTCATAAGCAGACCCAATGACCTGTATCTTCAGCTGCCCGATCCTTCTTGTCGGGCAGCTCCTCTAGGGGGAAAGTTAGCACTTTTCAGGCAAAATTGGCTTTTAGTCACCCAGGACAAATGGGTGTTGGACATTATAAACCGAGGCTACAAGTTTTATTTCCACACCTTGCCCCCTTTCAAAGGCATGCCAGACGTTCCTCCTCAGCAAAAGGCAGAGGCTCACAAACAGATTTCTTTACTTCTTCAAATGGGAGCTATCCAGCAGGTGCCTCCATCAGAGGTAGGCCTAGGATTTTATTCTCGCCTGTTTCTTGTACCAAAAAAGGGGGACACTTGGAGACCGATTCTGGATTTGTCTATTCTCAACACATACCTGGACATTCCAAAATTCAAAATGTTGACCTTGCAACAACTTCTACCTATGCTAGGCAAAGATCACTGGATGGTAACTCTGGATCTCAAGGAGGCTTATCTTCATATTCCTATCAGGCCAAGCTGCAGGAGATTCCTGCGTTTTCGGGCTGGGACTTTACATTATCAGTTCTCTGCATTGCCCTTTGGCTTATCTACTGCGCCCAGGGTATTCACAAAGGTTCTGGCTCCGGTGATAGCCTTCTTCATGTTAAGAGGAATACAGATTTATCCTTACTTGGACGATTGCCTGATTCTTGCTCAAGACAAAGACAAGCTACTTCACCATCTTCATTATGTTATGGCAGTGTTAAGGTGTCTAGGGTATTCTGTGAACAAAATAAAGTCCAGTCTAGTACCCTCTCAGGACATGTGCTTTCTGGGTGTGAGACTGAATACAGCCTCTCAGATGGCGTTTTTGACCCCGGACAAGCAAAGAAATCTTTCCCTTTACTTCCAAAAGTTGTCTCACCTGTCCAGGCTGACTGCAAGGACAGTCCTTCAAGCCTTGGGGTTCATGGCATCTTGTATTCTGGTGCTTCCCAATGCCAAACTGCATATGAGGAAGTTACAATGGTATCTCAAGAGTGTATGGACGCAACACTGCCACGATTTGGACACTGTCATTCAGATAATACCTTGCATTCAAAAGGAATTTTTGTGGTGGGCTCAGGAATGTCACCTAAACAAGGGACTCTCTGTGACCCGACCAGAGGCAAGTCAGATCTTAACGACAGATGCCTCGGACAAGGCTTGGGGAGCACACCTCAATGGAAAATGGGTTCAAGACACGTGGCCTGCCAGACTTCAACATTTGCATATCAACATGAAGGAGATGTTAGCAGTCCAATTTGCATTGATGGCCTTCAAGGATCTACTACACCCAGGACAGGTGTTGATTCAAACAGACAACACAACTGTCATGTGGTACATCAACAAGCAAGGGGGAACCCATTCATACCCGCTTTGCAGACAAGCTATGATTTTGTGGGAGACGGCTCTCAGTTTGCACCTCACTCTTCAAGCAAGGTTTCTGCCAGGAGCACAGAACTCATTAGCGGATGTTTTGAGCAGACAGATGGTGGATCCCCATGAGTGGAAACTGGATCCTCATGTATTTCGACAATTGACAGTGTTCTGGGGGACTCCAGACATAGATCTGTTCGCTTCTCCACTAAATTTCCAGTTGCCAAAGTTTTGCACAAAGATGTTTCATCCAAAAGCTTGGAAAGTGGATGCTCTATCATTCAGTTGGAACAACCTTCACATCTATGCCTTTCCTCCTCTGCCTCTCCTTCCCAGGGTGCTCCTGAAGGTCAGCCAGGACAAGCCCTCCATGATTCTTATAGCTCCAGATTGGCCACGTCAGCACTGGTACCCTCTGCTGAGGAGTTTAGTAAGGGAGCCTCCTTGGCCTTTGCCAGCAAGTCCACACCTTTTGTCCCAGGCAGGCAATCATTTCCTCAATGTCAGGATACAGTCCCTGCATCTGACAGCCTGGCATATTCTGTTCTAGACCCTGGAGGGTCGCAGCTTCCTCAACAGGTTTTGAATGTTATTTTGGAGGCCAGACGGCCTAGTACAAGGAAGATTTATGCTGATAAATGGAGGAGATTTTTTCTTTGGTGTAAAGCAAAGGACTTTGATGTTTCACTACCTAATTTGAGTGTTTCACTTCAGTATCTTACAGAATTACTAGACAAAGGTTTGTCTTTCTCCTCTGTGAAAGTTCATGCTGCAGCCATTTCTGCTCATTATGACTGTGACCCACCGTTGTTCTCTCATCCTTTGTTTAAGCAGTTTCTTAGAGGGGCGAAGAACATAAGACCCCCACGAAGAGCTCCTACTCCTTCCTGGGATCTCAATTTTGTGTTGGAGAAACTCACTTTATCTCCTTTTGAGCCTGCAGCTACAGCTGAGTTTAAGTTTTTGTCTTGGAAGACAGCTTTTTTGTTGGCCATTACATCTGCTAGAAGGGTATCTGAATTACAGGCTCTAATGGCAGTTGAACCCTTCCTAATTTTTCATAAGGATAGGGTCTCTTTGCGTACTAACCCTACTTTCATGCCTAAAGTGGTCTCAAATGTGGCCTTAAACCAGTCTATTCATTTGCCTACTTTTTATGCTGATCCCCAAAATAAAGGGGAAAAGATTTTGCATTCTTTGGATATCCACAGGCAGTTGCGTTATTATTTGAGCAGAACTAAAGGGTTCAGACAGTCTCAACAGTTGTTTGTTTCTTTTGCTTTGGGTTCTCAAGGGAAACCTGTTTCTAAACAAACTATTTCTAAGTGGATTGGCCATTGTATTGCTTTTTGTTATTCTCATCATGGTAAGGAGATTCCGGCTGGAATCAGACCTCATTCCACTAGGGCTACTGCCACTTCTACTGCCTTTCTGAGGGGTGTAGCTACTAAAGATATTTTGGAGGCAGCTACTTGGAGTTCAGTGCACACTTTTTCTAAGCATTACCATCTCCCTCTTTATTCAAAATCTAGGGCAGGGTTTGCCACTGCAGTTTTGCAGGGCATGCTAGCAGCCCCCAATGCTTTATGATTTTACCAACCTCCCTTTACTTTTGCTTTGGGATTCTACCCACAGGTTATGACTGCAGCAATGTGAGATGAAGAACATAGTACAGTTTTGTACCTACCATAAATGTAGATGTTCGAAGATCCACATTGCTGCAGTCCAATTTTCCCTCCCTCCTTCCCCACTGTAGTTTGGGGTGGTTGTGTGGCTTGGGTTGTAAATATTGTATTGTATATTTTTGGCCTTTCTTTTTGGGCCTTCTGACATCTGGGGCAAGAAAGACTGAGGATATGACGTCGGTCATGCACTTTAGTACTACGGCGTACTGACGTCAGATCTAAGCGACCATGACCGACGCCAGCCTAACACTTTGGTATTCGGGCCGACCGAAGACAGCGGACTACCCACAGGTTATGACTGCAGCAATGTGGATCTTCGAACATCTACATTTATGGTAGGTACAAAACTGTACTTTACTACAGCTCTGCACATCACCCTTATTCTTAAAAATAGGTACCAAAACACTTTTTCTCCATTCCTCAGGCATCCTCTCACTTTCAAAGATTTCATTAAACAATCTAGTTAAAAACTCCACTGCAATTTCACGTAAACACCTCCATGCTTCCACAGGTATGTCATCTGGACCAACAGCCTTACCATTCTTCATCCTCTTCATAGCTATCCTTACTTCCTCCTTGCTAATCCACTGCACTTCATGATTCACTATCCGCACATCATCCAACCTTCTCTCCCTCTCATTCTCTTCATTCAGCAAACCCTCAAAGTACTCTTTCCATCTGCTCAACACACTCTCCTTGCTTGTGAGTACATTTCCCTCATTATCCTTTATCACCCTTACGTGCTGCACATCTTTACTAGCATGGTTCCTCTGCGTAGCCAATCAGTACAGGTCCTTTTCTTCCTCCTTAGTGTCCAACCTTATATACAACTCTTCATACGCCTTATCCTTAGCCATTGCCACCTCTCTCTTTGCCATGCACCTCATCTCCTTATACTCTTGTCTACTTTCTTCATCTCTTTGACAATCCCACTTCTTCTTCACCAACCTCTTTCTCTGTATACTCTCCTGTACTTCATTCCACCACCAGGTCTCCTTGTCCTCCTTCCTCTTTCCAGATGTCACACCAAGCACCTTCTAGCCATCTCTCTTACTAGCTCTGCTGTAGTTACCCAGCTATTCGGTAACTCTTCACTGCCACCCTGTGCCTGTCTTAACTCTTCCCTGAACATCACGTCACAATTACCCTTTTTTAATTTCCACCATTTGATCCTTGGTGCTGTCCTCACACTCATCCTCCTCTTCTTGATCACCAGTGTCAATCTACAAACCACCATCCTATGCTGCCTAACTACACTTTCCCCTGCCACCACTTTACAGTCTCCAATCTCCTTCAGATTGGCCCTTCTACATAAGATATAATCCACTGTGTGCATCTTCCTCCACTCTTGTATGTCACCCTACGCTCCTCCCTCTTGTTAAAATACGTATTCATCACAGCCATGTCCATCCTTTTCGCAAAATCCACTACCATCTGACCTTCTGCATTCCTTTGCTTAACACCATACCTACCTATCACTTCCTCGTCCCCTCTGTTCACTTCATCAACATGCCCATTGAAATCTGCTCTAATCACCAGTCTCTCACCCTTGGGTACAGTCATCACCACTTCATCCAACTCACTCCAAAATTTTTCTTTCTCATCCATCGCACACCCAACTTGTGGAGCATATGCATTAACAACATTCATCATTACACCATCAATTTCCAGATTCATAAACATCACTCTATCCAACACTCTTTTCACCTTCAAAACACTCTTAGCACACTCTTCCTTCAGGATAATGCCTACGCCATTTCTCCTCCCATCCACACCATGATAAAACAATTTGAAACTGCTTCTGATACCCCTAGCCTTGCTCCCCTTCCATCTGGTCTCTTGCACACACAATATACCAACCGTCCTTTGGTTCATCGTATCAGCTAGCTCCCTCCCTATACCAATCATACTGCCAACATTCAAAGTTCCAACCCTAACTATCACAGTCCTAGCCCTTACTTGCCTTCGGGCATGCCTTCTGCCTCTTCTCCTCCTTCGGCCAACAGTAGCCCAATTTCCTCCAGCACCCTGTTGGCCAACAGTACTGGTGGCAGTTGTTGTTAACCTGGGCCTAAACCGATCCGGTATGAGTTTCTGTACAGTTTTCTGCATGTGTGATGTGGCACAATTTCCCGCCGGATGCCCTTCCTGACGCAACCCTCCCCATTTATCCGGGCTTTGGACTGGCACAAAGAAATCCACTGGCTTGTGCATCCCCAGTGGCAGGGTTGTTTAATTCCATAACATAAATCTAAATTCTTTAAACAGAGGAGTGCATTTTTTAGTGTCTGTGTCAAAATACTGATTGACCACAACATTGAGTAGCAGTATATCGAAGCACACATCATCCAGCTGGCTTTTCATTGAAATACTGGTATTTCTTGAGATTGAGTGTTTGTCTTCTCCCCAACATGGAGCAATCTCAGGGTTGATATATTTAATATGCAGGGGTGGGGGTGTAGGGTGGCTTGCCACCATGCAAAAAAGCTGTCTTTATGTTTTTCTGGCATTTTACTGCAGTGGTGGTGCTGCAGTAGCATTGTCACCTCACAGTAAGACAATGTCCTATTCAGTTCTCAGCTAGAGTGTCTTCTGTGTGTAGACATGCATGAATGGGCATACCTTCGTTGAAGGTTGTGCGTCAGGGCCGGCAACTCAGCAACTTGGCATGTAAAAATCTGCTGCCAATCAGTCTGGAGTTCCGCTGTGGTGACCCCTAACCGGGAAAAGCTGAAAGACACAACAACATGTTTTACCGGCATTTTGGTAAAAAGCCAATTCAATGATTTATGCTTCAATGTACTGCCTTTTGATACTGTGGTCAATCAATATTTAGACATAGATCCCATTTTTCTTTGGAGAAAGATTTGAAGTATTTGCATTATTCAGCAACCAAATCTTGTAAAATCTGACTACTTAAATCTTTGTATTTTACTCTCTGGATTGGTTGAATGAAGGCATAGAAACAAGATTAATCTGCCTAGAAGATATGTAAAATGTTCACTAAGGAAGGAAGCATGTACTTATTTACTTACTTCCATCTGGTCTCTTGCACACACACTATACCAACCGTCCTTTGGTTCATCATATCAGCTAGCTCCCTCCCTATACCAATCATACTGCCAACATTCAAAGTTCCAACCCTAACTATCACAGTCCTAGCCCTTACCTGCCTTCGGGCATGCCTTCTGCCTCTTCTCCTCCTTCGGCCAACAGTAGCCCAATTTCCTCCAGCACCCTGTTGGCCAACAGTACTGGTGGCAGTCGTTGTTAACCTGAGCCTAAACCGATCCGGTATGACTTTCTGTACAGTTTTCTGCATGTGTGATGTGGCACAATTTTCTGCCGGATGCCCTTCCTGACGCAACTCTCCTCATTTATCTGGGCTTTGGACCGGCACAAAGAAATGCACTGGCTTGTGCATCCCCAGTGGCAGGGTTGTTTAATTCCATAACATAAATCTAAATTCTTTAAACAGAAGAGTGCATTTTTTAGTGTCTGTGTCAAAATACTGACTGACCACAACATTGAGTAGCAGTATATCGAAGCACACATCATCCAGCTGGCTTTTCATTGAAATACTGGTATTTCTTGAGATCGAGTGTTTGCCTTCTCCCCAACATGGAGCAATCTCAGGGTTGATATATTTAATATTCAGGGGTGGGGGTGCAGGGTGGCTTGCCACCATGCAAAAAAACTGTCTTTATGTGTTTCCGGCATTTTACTGCAGTGGTGGTGCTGCGGTAGCGTTGTCGCCTCACAGTAAGACAGTGTCCTATTCGATTCTCAGCTAGAGTGTCTTCTTTGTGGAGACATGCATGAATGGGCATACCTTCATTGAAGGTTGTGCGTCAGAGCCGGAAACTCAGCAACTTGGCATGTAAAAATCTGCTGCCAATCAGACCGGAGTTCCGCTGTGGTGACCCCTAACTGGGAAAAGCCGAAAGACACAACAACAACATGTTTTACCGGCATTTTGGTAAAAAGCCAATTCAATGATGTATGCTTCAATGTACTGCCTTTTGATACTGTGGTCAATCAATATTTAGACATAGATCCCATTTTTCTTTGGAGAAAGATTTGAAGTATTTGCATTATTCAGCAACCAAATCTTGTAAAATCTGACTACTTAAAGCTTTGTATTATACTCTCTGGATTGGTTGAATGAAGGCATAGAAAAAAGATTAATCTGCCTAGAAGATATGTAAAATGTTCACTAAGGAAGGAAGCATGTACTTATTTACCACATAGTTTAACAAAGAAAAACCCAGCCGGTGCAATTACTGTTACCATGGTTGAGACAGGAATTCTCATATGATTATGTACTTCACTGTTTGCCACACAACACTTAAGGAAAGGTTGCTGGGATTCAAATCATGAAATGTAATACTGGCCAAACCTCTTTACTGCTAATTTTCTAAACTTTAATCTTTGCAAACTGTAGATTTCATGAAATTCTACTGAGGAAACCATGTGCAGTCATGGAGGTTGCATTTACTTATTTTGTCATTTTATTTTGCTCACTTCTCTAATTATTTATATCATGTGAACTTCTTAATATTTATTTAAGCTTGTCCCCTTTTTTTTACTAACCCAAGTACCACTAAGTTTATGGTTACAGTAGAAACAACAACCTATTGTGTATACAGTCTAGTCTATAGAATGGATAAAGTGCATTATCATATTTTAGTTCATAGTGCCATTCAGGCCTTTATAACTAATTTGTAACTTCTCAATTAAAACTTCAGTGCAATCTCTAGTACTTGTGAATATAGTATTGTATTGTCATCTGTTTAGGTTACATATAAAAAACACACTCTATTTTAATACTGTATTTTCTTTTCTTTTAATAGAGACATCTACCACAATTCCCAAAATAAATGGTAAATATAAACAGTTGAAACTGTCTCTAGAATGTTGCAAGCTTACACTTTTTTTGCTAACACAAAGTACTTGTGAAAAATACTATTAATTGCTGAGAAAACGAAGTCTTTGTTGTTTCTGACAGTGAAAATACTAAGCACGAATGCGTGGCATGATTTCAGAATGACACCAAATCATAAAACAGTTTCACCTATTATCTCCCTGAAATGTATTTTGAATGGTATACAAAAACAATGTTACATGCAAGCTCTAGATATTATGTGTGGACTTTAAAAACATCTCTACATAATGTCTCTGAACAGTATTTTAGTATATGGTCCTCCAGAGACCTACTACAGAAGTCTTACATAGAATTTTTTGGTCATTGCAAGCCTGGAATGCTGGCCACCGTAACAGCACTTTGATTACAAATGAGATTGAAACTTTATGTCAGCAATGTGCACAACCCCTTTGTTCTTTAAACTTGAGCTTTTCATTCCAAGTAGTCTACATACACCTATATGGTGTGTGTAGACCTAACGGATGGCACAGTGGTGCAGCTGTTTGGGTTGTGGCCTCACAGCAAGAGGTTCTCCGGTTTGATTCTTGGCTGGGGTGCCTTCTGTGCATAGTTTGCATATCCTCCCTGCATTTGTGTGGGTTTCCTCTGGGTGCTCTGGTTTCCTTCCAAGTTACACAGACATGTATCTGGATTGTATCTTCCTGGGCCAGCCCTAAAAATTGGCTTGTTCCAAGTTGGACTTTCCCAGTAAACAAATGTATATATATATATATATATATATATATATATATATATATATATATATATATATAGAGGTATTGCACTCCATCTCCAGGTACAAAACAGAAAAAACAAAACCAAAGCCTGGGTGATCTGTGGAAGAACAACACAGGATTTGGTAGTAGATTTGAACGCTTTTGTTTGTTTTTTGGTTTACATCGAGCTTCATCAGAAATCTAATACAAAACCGTCCAAATACATTTATATACTGTACTCTTCACTTGTAAAGTGATATATCTTTGATGTTGGAGTCTGTTATCTGATCCATTTCAGAAAACACTTAATGTTAATAGTGCCATTCAAATCTGAGAGTCTGTCGGCCCTATGTTCTATTTGCTACTTGAGCTCCCTCACTTCAAGAGGTGTGCTTGACTCCTCGCTGAATGTGGCCACTTTTTCTAAAACTGCAAAATTGAATTTGGGGAGTTGCCTGCATATTTTTGAGTGTTTGGCAAGAGCATTGGTATCATCTGCATGTCATATGGCTTGGTAGTGCTCTTTTATCCAATCATTTAGCTTGCGTGTGGTCATGCCTACATAGTAGGCTTGGTAGTGAGCACATAGACGTATGTAAACCATGTTGGTGGTATTACAATTGTACCCGTGGTAAAATTTGATTACGTAGTTACTAGACCCGATAGTGAGGGTACTACCTTTGATAATGCATTGGCAGCAGCAACAGTTACTGCATGGTTGAGAACCTGTGGCTTCTGTGATACTGGGGGGGGGGCTCTGTAAATTTGTGCTGCTCGAATAGAGCTTTCAGTGAGTTTGTTCTTTTGTAGCAGAATGTTGGTTCTTTCCCAAGTGATCTGCTGAGCTCAGAATTGCTTTGTAGGATCCCCCAGTAGTTTTGCAGCTTCTTTTTTATCGCGTTTGCATCTGAGGATATGGGGATTTGGAAACGCAGTTGGTTGCTAACAGTTACTTTCTGTTGATAGCTGGACCCGTATTTCAAGATCAGGAAATGGCAGGAATGTCTGTGCTCTGCTACTTGTCTGGCTGTGGTGTGGGCGATTTCGGTAGGGTAATGTTTTTCTAGGAAGAGACTACTGAGAAATGAACTTTCTTCAATAAAGTCTCAGACTTCACTGACTAGCCTGCTGAGCCTCACGAACTGGCCTTTCACAGCGTTCTTTTTCATGAAGGCCGGGTATTGGCTCCTTCTTCTTCTTTCGGCTTTTTCCCGGTTAGGGGTCGCCACAGCGGATCACCTTGTCCGCACATTGAATGGCAGTGGAGTTTTACGGTGTCGAGTTGCCAGCCCGGCGCCCAACCTTCCACAGAAGGCACACTCACACCTAGGGCCAATTTAGAGTGTCCAGTCCACCTGCAGCATGTCTTTGGGATGTGGGAGGAAACCGGAGCACCCGGAGGAAACCCACGCGACCACAGGGAGGACATGCAGACTCCGCACAGAAGGCACCCCAGCCGAGGATCGAACCGGAGAACCTCTTGCTGTGAGGCGGCAATGCTAACCACTGCACCACCGTGGCCGCCCTCCAGGTATTGGCTCCTATTATCTAAAAAATAGTTTTTATATGTCGCTTTTCTGTAGATATTAGACTTGAAGCAGCAAGTGCTTCCATCTGAACTCAGTGCGAGTGTGACATTGAGGAAGTTGTCTTCAGTTCCCATGTCTGCCACTGTGAAAGTCAAAAAGTTAATACCTTCTTTGATTTCTTGCAGAAAGCTGTGGAGTTCTTGTGGTGTCCCTTCCCATAGAAAGAATATATCATCAGCACAGGGCTTGTATAGTGCTACTTGCTTCTAGCCATGAAGTTTCATCAGTGTGTCGGCTTCCCACGAGCTCAGGACTAAATTTGCTTAGGTGGGGGCCATTTTCACCCCCATGGTTACTCCTTTGAGCTGTTGGAAGATGGTACCTTGGAAAGAAAAGAAGTTATTCTCCAGGACAACTTTAAGTAAAAGACAGAGTGTATCTGCTCTTTCAGGGTCCAGTCTTCTGTGATTAACTAGGTAGTTTCTGTCTAATAGGAGTCCCTCTTTGTAAAGGATGCTGGGGTACAGTGTAACTATATCTAAAGTGACTAGTATGCACTTATCTTGTCTGTTGCCAGTTTGAAATCAGTGAATCTCATGGAGAAATTGCCATGAGTTTTTTAGAAAAAATTCTGAACTTTGGACTGGCGGGTTGAGGTAGTAATCCAACAGTTCTGAGATAAACTCTGTCTTTGTTCTTTTTGAAGACACAATGGGCCGGATTCATAAAGGCTTGCACAGAGTCTTAGAGTAGAGTAAGACTCCATGCAGCCATTATATCCGACGAGCGATCCAGGAACAGCATGTAGGGGCATGTAAGAGAGCTCCTAAAACAGCTCTTACACGGACAGGGCTGGGATATGCAAATTACCTTAATTGCAGGCTAAAGGCATGCAAATGACGTAGATTTGCGATTCAGGAAACCTGAACCTGTCCGAGTAAGAGCAGTGTTATTTGTAGAAATGTACTCAGTTGACAACTGAGTATCATTCAGCAAATAGCAAAACGGAGCCATGACAGCTCCAAATAAAGGTTCAAGCCAGTACAGAAAGCATGCCAATGGCCAAATATACGGCCTTTGGAAATGTTTCCTGATGCAATATGAAAATATTTTTTTTCGCTGATTTCCGATGTTTAAGCGTAGTGCAGCGCTGCGCAAACTGGCTGTGCTCTAAAACCCAGAATACTAAAAATTAAAACCCAAAAATGTGGATTTTATTGAAATTGTTAATGTACAATGCAAGGGAATGGCAGGCTGAAGACAAAATGGCCACCGAGTAGAGGTTGCTAAGGGGGGAAGCTCAGTCTAAGACATGTAACCTAGCATTAGTAGGCATATCCTATGTAAATGAGTGTTAGGATAGTGAATCGCAAGTTTACATAGCAAATGAGCACAGTCAGTGGAGTGTAGGAGTAGGATATGGGGAGTAACAGAGTAGAAAATAGGTGACATCATGAGGGGGGTATGTATGAAAGAAGTAAAGCTCATTGGAGCAGAGTGGCATGTGTCAGCTGTCATTTATACATCATGGAAGGAGGTGTGTCAACAGATAGGCTAGGGAAAGCCAAGAAATGGAAGGTGTATGCCATAGATAACACCAAATTTTCTTGCTGAATGGGTATGTACATGAGTGCGCGCATGTAAACCCGAGTAAGACAGAGTGCGCACGTGTAAGCGTGAGTGCACGCATTTAAGCCGGAGTAAGCATGTATAAGGCTGTTTAAAGATTTGCAAGCACGTTTGCACTGGTGTGCCCGCGTTTTAACCCAAATAAGCAAATCTTAGTCTGTGTAAGCATGTGTGCGCGTGTGTTAGCTGCTGTGCGCGTGTTTGCGCTTGTGTGCACGGTGCTCCCCCCTGAGGAAACAGAAAGGAAAAAGGAAGCACAACAAATAGTAGGAAGCTACCAGGGAGTACTAGCAGAGCTAGCAGGTGAAAACAATCAGAATCAGGCAATTACACAGGCAGTACACTAGCCCAGCCCATCCTAGCACTTAAAACTCTGCAAACAACAGTCCAGTATGTTCTCACAACAGACACTGCAGTAAGCTAATAGAAGTGAAAACTGAAAAAGCTATACTGAGACAAAGAAATGTTAGGGGCTGCCATTGCTGTTATAAGGCAACATATACAACATGCTGATGGTGGTGACAATGGAAATGCTGCTGGACAACCCACAGTGAGGAGACGGAGAAGACTGTACAGGCCCAGGGTAACCTACCAGGGGCTACATGAGCTGGAGATAGTGCAGCACTATAGAGTGGGCAGAGACCTCCTGCAGCAAATTGTTGAGCTGTGCAGGCCACGCCTCACACACAGAACCAACAGAGGGGAACCCATCCCAGTGGAAACCAAGGTATGTGTTGGACTAAGAATATTAGCAACAGGTACCTTCCAGAGACCAACTGGTGATATGATGGGGATATCAAAGGCATCAGCATCCAGGGTACTACACCAGTTCCTGGATGCCATGTCAGCACATGTTGGTAATCATGTATTTTTCCACAATTCCTGTGAGGTATTGGCCAGCAATATGTGTCTCTTCCAGCAAATAACGGAATACCCTGATGTAGTGGGTGCAATAGACTGCACGTACATATGCATCAAAGCACCAGCCGGCGAGCGGGGTAGGGTCTACTTCAACCGCAAGGGCTTCCCCTCCATCAACTGCCAGGTCATGTGTGATGCCCAGGGCAAAATACTGAATGTGTGTGCAGGCTGCCCTGGAAGCTACCATGATTCCCATATCCGGCATCTGACACAGCTGTACCAGACATTTGCCAATGGGGACATCCCACATGGTCACCTAGTGGGGGATGCTGGCTATGCACTGGAGCCGTGACTGATGACACCCATCAGAAATGTACACACACCTGAACAGGAATGCCATAATGAGGCACACGCACAAACACGTGATGTAATAGAGCGTGTGTTTGGGCTACTCAAGTCACGGTTCCGGTGCTTGGATACATCTGGTGGAGCCTTGCAGTACTCACCAACTACAGGTACCCAAATTGTCATGGTATGTGCTATGCTACATAATATGATCCTGTGAAAACAGCTGCAGCAGGACCAGCATAGGTCTGGGCCAAACAGCCCCCCACCATTGCCAAGGCCATCACAGGCGGAGCGTGACTAGGAGGAGGAACAACCTGAGCCTGCCCTAGTAGGCAGAAGGAGGTGTGCCCAGTATGCTTTGGCCTTGGCAAAGAGGCAACTCATAGCACATACACTGGCTTAGTAGGAACTCTGGAAATGAAATCTTTCTCCGACTCGCACATATAGTAAAATGGATGCCTAAGTTGACACTACCTGCTTTCAAACATGTACAGGGAGTGTAGTATGTGCATCTGACATAGGCAGCCCTGCAGCACCACCTAAGGCATGATTGCCATGTGTTAAGCAATATAAAGCAGTGCTAAACAGCATTTACCACCAGGTAGTATATGCAAACAAACTCGCACACACCAACTAGCACAACTGTGGTCAATGTTCAGTAATATTGGGCAATGTCCAGCAATGTTGGTGAATATTGAGCAATGTTGGAAAAGCCTGGTCTAAGCAGGGCATAGCCGAACAAAAGCCAACATGCTCATATTTGCTTAACTGGCCCTTAAGCAGTCTGGTCTGCTCAGAATGAAAATATAAAGCAGTGATGGGCCTCGAACCCAGGATACTGTGCACTATAGCCAAAATACTGGACCACTAAACCATGACAGTATTGCAGTGGTCAGCCTGTATGAAGGAATGTTGATAAGTCTATGCAAAGTATTTCATGGAAACCCTGCAGGCACAGCATAATCCTTGTCGAGTTATAACACAAAGGTGAGTCCTGCAGTGAGAACAGAACCTGACTTCCAACATACACAGTATAAATGTTAATATCGGTCATGTTCGCACACATCAACAAATGTAGTGGAACTCAGATAGCAACATACTGAAGGGTCACACTGGGCATGCTCACACACTTGAATAAATGAGACAAATGTCAGGCAACAAAACACGGAATGGCAGAACTGGGCATGCTCACACACTTAGGCCATGTCTGAGTACAGCAGTGGGCCACGCATATCTGGCAGTTGCATGTGTTAACCCAGGAACCTGTCACTATACAGCAATCCACCCTGTGCACACAGTTATATGACAACAGACACATCTATAATATAGTGGAACCCTGTCATAATCAAATATGTTCTGCAGATACCGAAGTTGTTCATAGAAACTGGTAAAGCAAAGATGATAAAGACCTGCAAACAATATCAGCAATAAACATTGTGCATCTTGAACATTGGCATAGGTTCAGAGGTCGATACTAGGCTATTTGCCCTAAGGCATGTACAAGCCTAGCCAGAGTGTGCTTGGCATTCGCAACCCTGTCAGATTACTACACTGTGTGTGTGAATAGTAGGTCACACAAGATAGCCCATGTACGTTTAGGCTAGTGTGCCTCTGTCTAGCAGGGACACAGAAGATATTCCAGGGGTAAACATACGATCACCAATACAGTCATCAAGATGTCTCCAGTAGGTGGTCAGTGGGTGGCTCTGCCTATGTGAAACTGGGATTACATTCTGGAGTGAGTGGAGCCTCTGGGATAAGAATCTGTCCCTCCACAATGTCCTATTAACATCTGTGCTGAGGTATACATCCCTGGAGTGTGTAGCTCCAAGGGAGTCGGATATCCTGAGGTGGAGCATGTCCAGTAATTCTGGGTTGGGTATATCTGTAAACAACAGGCACACATCATATCTGAGTAGGTGGTAAGCGACTGAGTAGAGCTGGTGTTACTGCATCTGAACTGTGCAGGGCATCTGTGTGAGTCCCTAGATCTGCTTGGTGAGGAACTTCCGTGGCCAGTACAGTTGCTGCAGGTGTCGGGTAAGGTACACCCCAAATGTGGCAATGTAACCAAGCATGGATGTGATGAGTATAGGGGCACAATGACCTCACTCGATCTAGATGTGAAACCATATGGGATAAGGTGGCCCACATAGAAGGTGTGTCCAACCACTTTGGCACTGTGAATGTCAAAGGCGACAGTACGAACAAGTCATGTCCCCAAACCCCTAACAACTCCTACCGTATGTAATGGAGTACTACCTATGTGGTAATGTGTGGGTATGTTGTTATTCCCAAAGGGGATGACTATGCAACTAATGGCATTTAGCTGTAGGCCATGGCTCAGGCACCAGTCATCCATCTCTGTGAGACCCTGTTTGAGTATGCATGTGGCAGCTGGAGAGTTGATCATGGCACCCAGTTTGCAGTCAGGTGCAAACATGTTCAGCCATATTCCCCCTGTGGTAGCCTGTATGTCAAGCAAATATATACTGAACAAGAGAGGTCCCAGGAGCGAGCCGTGTGAGATGCCATGTGTAACTGGTGTATAGTCAGACATGGCACCTGCAATTCTGACCATGTGCATGATATCCCTGATTCTGGTATCAATCCATCGTGTGAGATATGTGTCCATATTGACGCTGGTGAGCCTATGCATAATGGCCCAGTGGGTTATTGTGTTGAAGGGTTTTGCAAGGTTCAGGTAGGCTGTGTGGACAGCCGTCCCTATGTCGATGGATCTGTTAGCCATTTAAAGAATACAAACAGGTTCAAGAGGCAAAATCTGCCCACAACAACGCTGAAATGTGTAGGACACAGTGTCTGTAGGTTCCCGATGTCTATGTGTATGAGTCCCATGATAATACGCTCCATAGCTTTGAAGAACAGGCTACTTAGGCTTATAGGGCAATATTGTCTGTGGTCGATTGTGGCATCAACTCTGTGGAGTGGGACCACTGTCACTGTACGCCATTCTTTGGGTACATATCCTGTGGTAACTCCGATATTGAACAGTGATGTAATGTGAGGGTTGCATCTGTCATGATGCTCGTGTAAGATGCAGTCTGGGACACCGTCTGGTCACATTGATACTGTGATGTATGCTTTGGGGAGGGCAGCACTCACCTGTTACTGTGTGATGTCAGGGAGGTTATACACTGTTGGGATGGATATTTGCTCCTTAGGGGGGATGGGTGGGAGACATCTGCACTAAACCTGTTTGCCAGGATGTTGTCAATGCCAGTGGGTTCAGGGTAGGTTTAGTCAGTATGCAGTATCTCACAGCATATCAGTGAGTGTCCACCCAGGTTCCTGACATAACTGAAGAAGGCCGTGTGATAGTACTACGTGTCTGTTGCAATTGTCTGGTAGAAGAGGCCCTTAGAAAAGTTCATGAGTGATTGTAGCTGTCTGCTAGTACAGATCACAGATGCCTTCCCAGTCTGGGATTGTGCTCTATCATGTAGTAGCTTCCTCCTAACGTTGTACAGCTTATTAATGGCTGGAGTCTACCAGACAGGTCCCCTGCCATTGGAGTAGTGAGTCCTGTTGTTATTTGGGATAGCACAATCCATGCAGTCCACTAGGTGTCCATAGAATGTGCATGTAAAGGATGCAGCAGTGTGAGCCGTATTTGCCACTGTCTCAGGGTCTCTGAATGATACCACCTTGCTTCAGTGAAGTGAGATGTTGGCTTATGAGAAGTTCACCAAGATTACCCGGGATGGGTATATGAAGGGTATATGAATATCCAGTGAGATACATGTATGTTCTGACCTTACCAATGAGGGGTATATCGCTGGTGTGGAACAGAGTCCCCATGTTGGTGATCAGGTCCAATATGTATTCCCCCTTGTGGCTGTGCTGACTGGTTGTGCCATAGCATATGAGTCCACAAATTGTAGCGACTGTTGGGTGAGGGTGACGGGGCTTGAGTTGTATCCCCAGTCAATATTTGTGTATATGAAGTCACACAATATAATGGTGTTTGTGGAGACCTTCATATTCTCCATAGTTCCCATGAAAGCCGAGTGTGGTTCCTGAGTTTGGGAGTGTGTTCTGTAGCAGGCAACAAACTGAAAGGCAGTATTGCACAATGGTAGTTGTATATGTATGGTCTGTGATGCTTTGTGCAGTGCTACTAACCTGGAGGTGTGTGTATCTGTGATGTATATGGATACTCCCCCCTTGTGTTGTCTGTTCCAAGTCTTGTTGTCAGACAACATGGTATGAAACATAACCTGGTAGTGCTGGTGTGCATAAGCCAGCCTGAACCAGGCATCTGTCAGTGCACATATATCGCTATCCTCCATACTGAGGAGAGTCCTGAGTGGCCACAATATGAGGTTAACACAACTGTTCTTGAACAGCATTACCCTTAGTTTCATTTAACCTGTAATGTCTATGGAGGTGGGTTTGTCTTCTGAGCCCTGCTTAAAAAGGCACTATGGTGGTAGCAAGAGCCTTAGCCAGCATTCCAAAGTCCAAGGGTGACAGGTGCAAGCTGTCCATAGTGAAGCTACGTGGCATGTTGAGCATGTCACCATAGGCTGACAGACACTGTATCCCCTATGAATTAAACAAATTTGTTAGGCAACTGTTAAATGTGATATGTGCGTCCATATACTTTGACATCATAATTGGTGGGTGTAAGATGCTAGACAAGGTCAGGGTCATACTGGCCTGGGCTACATGATCAGAGTGTTCCTCCATGTATCATGTCATGTGGTCCAGGGAGTAACATCTGAGGTTATACACACCAGCATGGACAATGATGGTGCCAGTCCTGTACTTGCTTTGGAGTGACCTGACTGCCTGTGTTATGCGGCAGATCCTGGCATCCAACAGCCAACCCAAAGTGACTATTCCCTTATTAGGGCTGGTGAGTGGTACGTCAGTGTATCTGACAATAAGTGTCGCCTATTACAAGTGTATTAGGTGTGTTGTTTAGCCCGACAGTGACGGTATGGCGCACTGACATTGTGAACTATGTGATATGTGGGTATTGTAGTGGGGTATCAGGTGTGTGGAGGTCTCTGCTGCAAATATCCATCCCAACAGTGTATAACCTCCCTGACATCACACAGTAACAGGTGAGGGCTGCCCTCCCCAAAGCATACATCACAGTATCAATGTGACCAGACTGTGTCCCAGACTGCATCTTACACGAGCATCATGACAGATGCAACCCTCACATTACATCACTGTTCAATATCGGAGTTACCACAGGATATGTACCCAAAGAATGGCGTACAGTGACAGTGGTCCCACTCCACAGAGTTGGTGCCACAATCGGTAGGTAGAGTACATTTACAGCATCCGAGTATGTCTATGTGTGATAATGTGGTTTGAGTGCTGTTGCTAGAGGATATGTGAGACTGATATGTGGTGTGTGTGATTACCTTCACCACCTGATAGACTGTGCCAGTCATGGGTCGAGAGAGTTCAGCGCCCTGTATGTCTATATAGGTGCATCTCACACATATATCTGAGTTTGTCGGGAGGAGGAGAGGGTTGTCTGTGTACATGAGGCAGATGTGACATTGTGTCAATATCAGAATATCCACCAGCTGGACTGAAGAGTACACACGAAACCGACCCCTGGACATGCCAGGATATTATCATGACATACTCTGTAGCCTGATCACAAAGGATCAGTAGGGTGTTAAGCATGTAAAAGAGTATAACAGGGATTAGTGCTCATGTTCGTTGGTGTTTTGTAAAGAGTAGATGAGAAGGAGTCCAGATTGAATCATGACACCTCCTTCAGCTATGTCATAAATATCAATGTACACCCATATATGTCCTGAGTCAGGGCCAACTGTACCTGAGTGACAATGCCGACATCATGACAGGCAGGCCCATATGTACATACCCATCTCCCACTGAAAATAGTCTACATCATCATACCAGGAGATATCACATGTAGAATGGATGAGCAGCTATCCCCACTGCATAAAGCATGGCATCAAGTGAAATACATAGATTCCCAATATGTGTCATGCACAAACTACAGAACAAACAGATATGCACCCGAACAGTCAGCTGAGCCTCACCCCCTACACAGGATGTGGAACCGTTGAATGTGTCACAGCTACATATGGTACTCCCCACAAGTGTTGGTGCAGAACACACCATGGGAAGTCAAGTCCAGTATGGCTATGAAGTCTGATCTGCAAGGTCATGGAGTCCATCATGGTTGCAGTCATAAACAGAGCTACTGGAAGCTGACATACACACAACCCTACCAACCGTGGTATATTCATGTGCGGATCATGGTTCCCAAACATGTTAGACTGTTTGCAAGGCAACCACCCAGGACATACATCAATGAACACATCTACACATGTGTCACATAGACTTTGAATAGCCCTTTATCAACATCCCAGACACATGTAGTATCCACAAAACCAACAAGCTGTGCATAAATATGTGTTGACATATGACGGAATGTCAATGTGTCCACAGATAGATCACACGAGATAAGGATTCTGAGGTCTTGTGCAAGCTGTTGACACCTGCTGACCCACATGGACCATTCCTGGAATGGCATAAAACAAAGTGTACACACATCACCATGTCCAGTCTGATCTAATGATGTCACCATTCTACAAATACAGCCGGAGAAGGGAAACCAGCCAGTAAAGCAAATAGCGCGCCATGTTAATGCATCTCTCTATAGTATAATAACATAGTTAGGTAGGGGTTTGAATCCCGCAAATGCTGCCTGTGTGTGTGTCACTGTTGGTAAATGCAGTGTTGGTTTTGCTTTTATTATGGTATGACACAGTATGATTACAACACTAAGTGCATTGCACACATCAGGTATCTGCGTGGCAAATATATATATATATGTGTACATGTCCCCTCAATCAGTACATAGGTGTGAAGCCTGCATACTACATGAATACATTTGTTACAATTGACAGGTTGTGCCGCTGCTTCTCAGATCGTAGGTCACATATGTATGTATGTGACAAGGCCGTCCACTGTTGTGTTCTGTGGCACACACACCCATGACAGTTACTTAAGAGTAGTGTGAGTGAGGGTATATGCCTGGGGTATATGTCAGACATGGTCATACACAACAAAGTCTGACAAGAATGGACAGTCTTTATAGGTGTATGACTGCCTTGTGGATATTCATTCAGGCCTCTAATGTCTTATGTGATACAACTTGGGACTCCACAATAGCTATGGATATGTGGATACCAAGGGACACATGACATAACATGGGTCTGTATGTACACAATGGTACCCAACATACATGTTGAGGGCTACCACCTATGTGGTACTGATGGGATAGTATGTATAGTACATGAGGATGACTATGCCATAGTCGGCTTACTGCTATACAGCATGTATCAGACAACAGGTATCTGTCTGTATGATACCCTTGTGTAGGATATGCGTCCCATCCAGGGAATGCATTGTAGGCCAATCCATGCATTTCCAGATTTGGATGGACACATCCCTAGTGTGTCTGCATGTACCTAAGGGGGCTATATGACAAACAGGTGTGGTCACAGTAATGGGTGGTGGTCATTACCACTGGTTAGTGTTATAGTGTAGCACCGGAAGGATCCAATTGATACTGGGTTCCCTACTACTGTGTGTCATTTGTCAGGACATTATCCAATGATTGCTTATAGTCATGCTGTTCAGGTTGTGTATACTACCAGACCGCAAATCATTGACAGATATTAACGGTATCACCCACAGCATAGTGTCAACCCATGTCATACACACATCTACCCATGTTAGTACATAACTGTAGTAGAATGCATACTGGCCATTGAAAGATGCTATGAGATGTTAATGTGTATGACAGGGTATGCCACACATCCCATGTGTCCACTATGCACGTACATCCAGACAGTGTGCACCCACCATGTTCACAGATGTACACTTGCTAATCTGTACTGCACACATCACACATGTACTGTCCACTCACTAACACATGCTGGCAACGCATTACACTTCAGCCAAGTGGCACATGGGTGGATAATGCATACTCAGACCTAACAGTGGTGTAAACAATGCTACATTGACAATCAGAGCTTTGATGCATAATGTCTGCTCAGATATACCTACAAGGATGTAGTTACACTTCCTTATTGACAACTTGCTATTATTGCTACACTGCTATAGTGTCACCCTGTGCATCAGTACCATGTTAGCCTGTCCCTCCATCAATAATGCAGATGACAGGATGCAGCACAGGTATCATCATATGCACAGTGCGTTTTGTTGTTTGCCAGAGCCTGACATTGACCCATCCAATCGACATGTGTGTGTGTGTGTGTGTGTGTGTGTGTGTGTGTGTGTGTGTGTGTGTGTGTGTGTGTGTGTGCTTGTGTGAGGGATAACAGTACAGCATGGGGCAATGTTGATGTAATGTGTGTGTATGTGTGAGCCCTAGTTGTTTGCTTAATGTGTGTGTGTCTGCATGCACACAGCTCCACCATGTGGCTGCCATGTACGGTAGTTTGTGGGACAGCCACAGACTGTACCTGCTAGGCTGTACAGATCACACTGTCTCTGGCCATGGACACAGTACATGTGCCTTGCAGGGGTGCTACGGACAGTATCAGGTACCAACCCTGACTGAGTACTGTCATCAGAGGCAGAGGTATGATGACTGGACCCATGTCCCTGCTGGGACTTGCCAGAGCCACGTGCATGTGGTCTACTGGGATGGTCAATGGACAGGCCAGCCCCAGAATTGCTGGGGGCTGGTACTGCCACTAACGGGAGTGGCTGTGAACTGTGGGCCATCCGCGACCACTGCCAGCTGTTGCTGTTGCTGGCATGCATCGACGTCGCAACCATCATGCACGGTCCTGGCTCAAGGAAGACATGTTTTGGAGGGCATCTAATGTCTCCCCCCAACGTCTATCAATGACCTCGGTGTAAGTCTGGATGGCACCGGCAAAGTCATAGATGCTGTCATTGATAGCGGTGTAATGTGCCCTCTGCGCCCTAAGTCCCTGCCTGGTGTACCGTTCCATACGTGCCTGAGCCTGCATTACAGCCCGGAACATACTGGTCGTCGTAAGACCTGTGAGGGCACACCTGCCAGGGCAATACGACCAGTGGTGCTCCCCCGAGAACCCCTGGACCTCCACCTATGTGGTACCGTTCCGGGTCTATGGCTATGGCTGCTGTGAGGGGATGCAAGTGTCATGGGTACCACACTCTCCTGGTCAATGCCAATTGTATGCTATCCCTCGCCTATGGCCATTGGTTGTGAGGGATGTATTGACAGTATGAGTGTGCGAATAGATGGGGTTGAACGCTGTGTACTGTCGACTGGCGGACCAATGACAGACCCTGTCAAATCTCCCTGTGCCAAAATACATGTGTCATCTTCACCACTATTCGTGGAGTGGCTCCAGGTCACCTGCTGCTTTTGCCAACCCCTAACTCAGCACCTGTGAGAGGAAGACAGGAAACACACTTTACAGTCTGCACACATGGACACATGCACACATGCACACATGCACACATGCACACATGAACACATGCACACATGCACATATGCACACAGGAACACATGCACACATGAACACATGCACACATGAACACATGCACACATGCACACAGGAACAGATGCACACTCCTCACTACAGCAGATACACACACACAACAACAATCCAAAACATACTCAATAGTGGTTGAAGGTGGGTGACAGTATCACAAGGCAAACAGTCACATCACACATGTCAGCATGCAGAATATGTGTTGATCAAGTCCATGCAGTGTGAGTGTAGACAGCCATAGTTAATGACAGTGTACATGGCTGTGGTGCATGTGTGTACATGTTCAGTGATTGCCTACACCCTGGAACACAATGTGTACAAGGACACGACATTTCTGTGCAAGTATTATAAGCTCTACAATGTCCTGTGCACCATCACTCACAGGTATACATACCATGGCTGCATGTGTTATCTGTGTGTCACATGGATTTCCATGTCTGAATGCAGTGTCTGTGTCTGTAGCAGATAATTGTGGACACAGGTGTAGCACATGCATGCTATGTACACACACGGGATGAGTGGTGCATGTATACATGATGGAATACCAATCCTGGCCATGGTCATTGTACAGTGGTTATGGTGAGTGTGGGTCATATTCCAGATATGCCAGTGCCAGCCATGACATTGCATGGTACATGACTGCAACATTCAACATCACACATACCCAATGTATGTCATGTGACCTATATACCTAATATCATTCCAGGACAAATATGTGTCACTTTGTACAGAATGCGACTGCTATGCATATTGTGTATAGCTGCGTATGTTTGCACACACACAACATGCTATGCATAATGTGTATAGGTGCATATGTGTGCACACACATAACATGGAGGTGCAAAGCAATGACAGCTATGTGTAGTACTGTGGTCACTGTAACTGTATGGGGTGTATTACCATTAGCCATCATCATCATGCATCATGTGGTCACTCAAGGCCACTAAAGTGTGCTAGACCACCGCTTAGCATGCTGTACCTAAACCGCAGAGCAGTGGCTAAGTTCACAATTACACAGCCACATTGCACAATGGTGTGTGAGGTGCCCAATAGGGAGCATTGCCTAACATGCCTGTGTTATGTGTTGAAGAGTGTTGCACAACCCCATGCTAGGCCCCTACCCCTCAGGTATATTATGTGTGGTGTGTGGATGACATGTGGGATACTGAAGTGTGACCTGGCAGCAGGTGTCCAGTTACACTGTGTGTAGCATGTTGAGGTGTACTGCGTATGACAAACGTGTTATGTTGTGTACATGTGTGTCAACTATGCCTATCCAATGTGCAGTACAGTGTTGCCACATTTGTGTATGGTGCTCTGTGCATTGCATGTGATTGAGGCAGCTACTGACTTTACTGAGATGTTTAATGTCTCACACCAAACATGCACAGCATGCCTTATGCGTAGGTGTGTTATGTATACATGGCCTACACCTCACCTATGACATGCACATTTCAATACCAATTTTAAAGTGTTAACGCACTCACCAGCATGTATCGTCTGCCCTGCTGTCACACCGGAGGGACCTACAAGAATCTGACACATATGTCCGGTTATGCATGCCTATGTCATTTACCCAACGAACAAGATCTTGCCACAGTGCAGTACGCTCATGCTGGTACTGGCTGGCCCTGGAAAACAGCAGGGTATAGTGCTGAACCAGGCAGTGGTGGATTTCCTGTTCCTCTGCGGCTGTGTAGGAGGGATTCCTTTGATGAGCCATAAGCCTGGAAGTCAAGTAAACGATATGTGTGAGCAAGTCATGTGGCACACTTAACATTATACAGTACAGATATCAGTTAACTGCCATATATAGCATCTGTTTGTCTGTCAGAGGATACACACATTCAATACCACATATCAGTGCTCAGCCCAGAACTGGCTGACAGTGCCTGCCACACTCCATATCACAAGCCAGTATACACCAGTACCCGGCACACTGTTTGGGATCCAATGCACAGCCTCACCACGGGAGTACATATCAAGCTAATGCATGAAGAAATATGTCATCCGTTGCAATGAATGTGAAGTACAGTTACAGTATAACCAGTAACCCACCCTAGTTGTTGATGCCATACCCCTACCTAACATATTTGCACGGTTGTTAATATAGTTGGCATACTGCTATAACAGAGTATACATGTTGCTAGGTACACACGCAAACCCTGCAACACACATGTGATTGCGGACATGGTACAGGCATCATTACACACACATCAGACATTCATACAACACACAAATGTATGCTGATACAGATGAGCATTTCCTGTGTACCTTACAGTACTGTGTGCCCCTACTTACAGATACCTATGCCTGAGGTATGTAATCTGTGCAGACTACAGGAAACACACAAGACAGTGTTACCAGGGAATGCAAACATACACCATACTGTGCTGTTTAGGCCTACAGCTTCAGGTAGTACAACAGTTCAAATGTCAGCTGGATTCACCAGCAGTACCACTTACTGAGCATAGATGTAATGCTTCAGCCTACAATGGGACACCACAGTCGTACACAAGGAACTACATCACAACATATGCCATCCTACTATGTCTGCATCCCAATAACTGACACATCTTTCTCTGGCCTCACACCTAGGACACAAACAACCATGACAGAAACAACCTCACACTAAGCTATCACACCATTACAGACCTTGCACACATTCACTGTCACACTCATTCCATCTCACATAGCAGGTATTGCACTGAGTACATGTGTGTGTGCATTGTGTCATAGGTAGGTAATACGCTATTGGCCCTAGGGCCTACAGCAGCCTAGCCATATGCTACCCTGGCCTTTGACACACACATGTAATTTGATTTCACTTGCTCCTGTCAACCGGATACACAGAGGTGATTCCCAGGGCGTGTTACCTATCACCCAGACAATCATCAGGGGTATGTATGACATCTGCTACTGAGGAGCCTTGTTTGCTAATGCTGGGTGATTTACTCCAGTAAATGGCATATTTGACAATAGGAGCCTATCCCTCCAGCATGTGCTGTTTAGTGAGGTGGCAGGGATTAGGGACCTAGGCCGTGTAGCCTGGTGGGATTGTGAGGTGTTGACATGGTGGTTGTCTGACTGCTATGGGTGTGACATACCTCTGTATGTTCGGCAGAGGTAACCTCTGGGTGGCCAGTATGCAACGTACTGTAGCTGTGGTTATGTCAATCAGTCTGCATAGGGTATGTGTTTGAGGGCAGTATTACTCTTTGTGAGGTATGTCGGTGGCCTTTCCACTTGCTGTAGTTGTCATGTGAGGTACATACCATGTGGGCATTGTGATGAGTACAGGGGAACACTGACCTATATTTCCGTACATGATACAACATTTGTGATGACACGTACCACATAGACAGATTACAAGACTAGTGTGGCACTGTGAAAATCAAAAGCGAGGCTACTGTCCACCTGTGTCCCATGTTCCCTTCTGACACCTTCAGTGTTAGGCAGGCAACCACCTGTCTGGTAGTTAGTGGGTAAAGTGTTTTGGAATGGGGTATGGCACTGCAGTATCAACACTGGTGTTCAGTCCATGCCTTGGTCACCAGGCACCTGTTGCAATACGTCTGACCCCGTGTCTCCCTCTCTCACTATATGCTGCTTTTGTAGGTTTCTGCACATGTGCATGTGATGGCCTCTGCAACAATTGGTGCTCACCATTTAGTAACTGCATGCAGCCTGCTGTGTGGTAATTGCAGTTCTCACTGTGATTTCAGGACACTGCTATAAAATGATAGGTTAGGTAGGTGTAGGCCTTTCAGTTTTGCAAGGTGGGAACCATGCTTGTTTGCTGTGGACACTGTTGTGTCAGTCAGAAGGTTGGTATATGTCTCATATCTGAAGCTGGGTTGTAGCCAGTGAAATGCATGTTGTACTGAAACCTGACTATTGCTTCTTCCAGTACACTCTTCTCAGTGTGAAAATTTACTCACACCTCCTAATGCTAACACTGGGTACATGGGAGTATGTACTTTCTATTGGAATTAGGGATTTAACTGGCATACACCAGTAGTTTTTGCAATGTATTCCTATGGCTTTCCTATTTTCCCTTTACATTCACTCCTTGTAATGCATGTTATATTTCTTTATTGCAATGCATTCCTATAGCTTTCCTATTTTACCTTTACATTCACTCCTTGTAATGCATGCTATATTTCTTTCAGCACCAAGTTATTGTATATCTGCTGTGGCTTAGTGGTACATCATGCAGACTGGTGAGTCCAAGGTGTGGTGTTTGAGACTGACGAGGGTATTTTATTTTGCTGCTGAGCAGTACAAGGGCCTTGTCATACAGAGTTACTAAGGCACTTTTAAGCAGTTGTAAGCGAGTTTGCTTGGGTTTGCGTGATGCTTAGTGATGCTAAACTAAGCTTAGCTTAGCTTATTTTATGTTAGCAATACTAAGCTAAGCTTGGCGTAGCTTATCATATCTTAGCAATGCTAAGCTATGCGCACACATGCGTACACTGGTGCAAACACGCTTACTACTGTTTACAAGTGCTCACTTCCACTAACCCCCATGCTCATTTCTTTGACAGAAAAGTAAATGGGGAGATAGGAATGTGGTGATAAAGGGTGCACAAAGAGGGGAAGACAGTAGGGAAACCAGCTTGGGATGTACACAATGGGTGTGGCAAAGGTCCATAGCTGCCCATTTCTTTACCAGCAACAGCTGTGCATATGCAATACATTAGGTGGGATATTTGAAACCTTCCACCCCTGAGAGAGGGGTGAGGACAACTAAGTATGTTGTACCACCAGTTATGAATATCAGGCACATGCACTGTTTGTGAACTGCTATACTGTCATTAGTACGTTACTCACTTCTGAACAGTTTGTGGTTTGTTTGTATTGACAGTCTGCTCAGGACAACTGAACATATTTCTGTACTGTGTATGCCTACCTACACCCTTGGTTGTGTCTAACTTCACAGGTATATCGTACCTTTGGGTAGGGGTGCAGAACTGCAGAGTGCATTATTTATTATCGTGTGATGTTTATCTTACTGAACATGCAGAGTTGCTGTGTACCTGTAAGTCTATGAAGGCTTGTAGTCTGTCTGAGTAGCTCCCACCTGTGGACATATCCAGATGGTAGACAGAGGTCAGCCTAGTATTCTTTGACTGTACACCACAGCAGTCTTTTCAGCACCTGAACAATGGCATTGTCACAGGTGGTTGCTAGCAGTACATGGCTACATCCTTTGATATTTCTGTGGTGTACTTCTACATAAGGGCATGCTTGTGGGATTCATTCTACAGCTATTTGCAGAGTGTGTAACAGCAGACAAGCTGATATGCCTGTGTGTCTCTGACTCTTCCAGGCCTCAGATCCTCTCACGTATATATTTGAACAGCCTCAGGGAAAGGTACATATAACTGGGATACACCTGTCATATAGTTCAGACATTTTGCAGTTCAGAGTTTTGGAGATTCAGAGCATATCTATTACTACACCTTTTCTGACGTGCAAGCGGTGTCTACTCTCACTTATTGACATTTGTCATTAAGTGAGATTCAACAACTTTCTGCCTACTGTTAGTACATTTCACAGGGAGTCAGAGGGGCACAGCTAACATTTGTTTACAAATTAGGGTCATCACTGTAGAGCAGTCACTGTTGGGAGGTCTGGCCTGTTACCTATGCAAATAGCCAGTGTTTATCCTGCTCTGATACTGTGTGGGGTTTGTAAGCTGCTACTGTAACCTTATTCCCTACTAGCATGGCTGATTCTCTTTTCACAGTCATGTCATGCAATTCAACAACACCTGCTGGTTAAGGCCCACAGAACAAGATTTGTGTTATGCCATTCCTATTTTCCCTTTACATTCACTCATGGTAATGCATGATATATTGCTTTCAGCAGTAAGCTATTGTATATCTGCTGTGGTCTAGTGGTACTTCATGCAGACTGGTGAGTCCAAGGTCCCGAGTTCGAGACTGACAAGGGTATTTTATTTTGCTGCTGAGCAGTACAAGGGCCTTGTCATACAGAGTGACTAAGGCACTTTTAAGCAGTTGTAAGCGGGTTTGCGTGGGTTTGCACGACGCTTAGCAATCCTTAGCTAAGCGCACACAAGCTCACACCCGTGCACCCCCGCTAACTACTGCTTAAAAGTGCTTACTCCCGCTAACCCCCGCGTTAATTTCTTTTAAAGAAAAGAAAATGGGGAAATAGGAAAGTGGTGAAAAAGGGGGCACAAAGAGGGAAAGACAGTAGGGAAACCAGCTCGGGATGTGCAGGATGGATGTAGGGAAGGTCCATAGCTGCCCATTTCTTTACCAGCAACAGCTGTGCATATGTATGAAGTTTGGTGTGAAATTTGAAACCTTCCACCCCTGAGAGAGGGGAGAGGACAACAAAATATGTTGTACTCCCAATTAGAATTATCAGTTTACATGTCCAGCGGACATGTGTGTGAATTGGGCAGCTATGTATGGGGCGTAATTTTTTTGTGGGAACAGATTGCCCTTTTTTTAATTTTCTTTTTCAGGTGAGAGTGGAATGTGAGGTAGAGGATGTAGGTATATTTGGGGAGGTAGGTTGGGGAGGTAAACAGACAAGACAAACAAGACGCATACAGGGGTGGAGTTTGACACATGGGGTGGGTGAACACAATTGATGGGGAAGGTTGTTTGGAAATCGCAAGCTCATGAGCCCACAGATGGTAACAGTGGAACTGAGATCCCCACCCATGGGCAGTCGCCACTGCACCTTCACAGCCCCAAGGGTGGCTGTGCTGGGGGCTGAGTAGGATGGGCAGGCTCACCCGAGAGAGACACGCCACTCTTGCCTC
The DNA here is from genome assembly GCF_019279795.1 of Protopterus annectens. NCBI lineage: Eukaryota > Metazoa > Chordata > Ceratodontiformes > Protopteridae > Protopterus > Protopterus annectens. The sequence continues at coordinate 1,366,595,847 of NC_056737.1, read as the reverse complement.
AAGCTGGCGTAGGAGATCAGCGACTGAATGCTAGATCTCCCTATGCACCAAAGCCCGGACCCTTCGAAGAGTGATAGGTGGCCCTTCTCCGCCCACGCTTGCACGGGGGGATGAGCCCCATCCCCTGCAGTGCTTCCTTCTGAAGGTGGCACAGGACCAATGGAGGAGGGGAGCCCGGGCTGGGCACCGGAGCTGCTGGTGCCAGGTGCACTCACCAACTGAGGAGGGACAGGTGGGTCTGCTGGGACTGGCCTTCCCATATGTTCTGTGATTAGGTGTGTTTAATTACAACATAAACAACAGCATTCCAGATTAGTTGTAACAGCATGCAGTAATGTTCCCATTAACCCAACACACCAAGGTTCCAACAGTTGAACAGCAAGCATAACACATGCATATATTGAATGACAGTGGATATTCCAACAGCATGCAGGGATGTTTGGTAGCAACAGGCCACCATGAACGTGGTGTTTGAACAGGGCACATGCATCAACATCAATGCAAATATTTATAAAACAATAGGACATATGTCCCAACAAATATTTAAGGTTACACATACCCATTGAGGTGTGGAATTACATGGTTTATGCACATATGGTAGGGTGTAGAAAAAACCTCGGGTGACATCTTATAATGACCTTTTAGTCTACACTACATTCCCAGTGACTTCAAGTGTATATCCCCTACCTGTATTATTACACTTGCCACCATACATTAGGTTGTGTCATGAGTTTGGCTAGTTCAATATATGCCTGACCTATATCTGCCATACTAACTGTACAGGATGCAAATGTTACTGCTACATATTTCTTGTTTGCATTTATATTTCTTTATCTACATATCTGGGATGTTTTCACATGACATTTTAACTTTGATTTGTACAGAACCCTGCATTTCTTGACACACACTCACATTTCTGGTGAATACTTACATGCTACACGTGTGCCAGGTTTACTTATTCATGCCAGCCAGTAACTGACTATTGTGGACTGTATATATGTTTCACAGTTACTAGCACTTCCATCACCCACTTTATATGGGACTGCATAACTCTGGGTTGCCAGCACATTTTCAAACAGTACTGTTTGTATAATGCAAGGGTACAACAACATTTCAGACTCTGTGACACAGACACACTCTGGGTTTTAGACCTTTATTAATGACATTGCACATGTTTCCACAGGCTCACTCCTTTATTTGTTTTAACGGTGTTTATGGCAGACATGTTCAAGACATATTATACATTTATTAATAGGTTAGAACAATCTTTTTTCAGGCTCACTCACTTATGTTATATGACACTGCCTGCAGGGATGTTATTCCAGACATATGTTACCTTTCTTAATGGGTTACTACACTCTTTTTCTGCCTCTCTGATGTTTTTATCTGACAATACATGCAGAGGACTTATTTAGGCAATTCTATGGCTGTTTTATTGGACTACAACACTTTCTTTCATGCTCTCTCCCATATTTTATATAACAATACATGCAGAATAATCACTAGCCTGCCTGGTGGTGCAGCCTTAGCAGCCTATCAGCATAGGCTTGCTGATTCGCAGCACGGTCACCAGCAGTTGTAAAGTAAATGAAGGGATATTGAGACATACCTATCCGTTATACATACTCCATTATCAATTCTTACATACTGCATTCCATGGCTACATACTCAGTTGTGGGGCATTCGGCATCCCATGGGCCTCCTGTATCCACTGGTTCAGGCGGTCCTGCTTTCATCTCTTCAGGTCTGCATGGTGGTGATGGACCTGCTCACCAGTCCGAGGAACACCTGTGGCACTGGTGAGGTCACGAGCTAACCGGTTCCAAGCCTTTGCATTGTACTCCATCCCTTGGAATTGGCCCTGCAGGAGTCTTGTCTCGTGATGGTGGACAAGGAGCCAAACCATGTATTTGGACTCCTCAATGCCTCAACGTTGTGCTCGGAAGCGTGAACCCTCTCCTGCACCTGCCATTCTGACTGCAAATGTGAGCTACAATCAGTTATGGCGAGTATTCCCGCCTATGGGGCTTAAATATGCTGCATTTTCCGCACTTTTTTGTGACTGGCCATTTTGTAAAATTCTCGGCTGACTGCAGACCTGCTTAGTAATGGTTAAACTATCATTCGTAAGTTTATGAATGTTAATAGTGGCTGCTTTCCCCTATGTTGTCATAGCTTAGTGGTTCTGTACTTTGATTATGATGCAAAGGGTCTTGGGTTCGAACCTTGTCATTTTTCTATTTTAATACTGCCTAGACAGGCTAGGGGGTGTGGCTGCGTTTAAGCAACTTAGCTCTATGTTGCTCCCCGGTGCCCTGGTTGGCGCAGTGCACATGTCCGAGCAAACACATTGCACTGGGTAAAGCGCTTTTAAACTTTGGGCAACTGTATTGCGCTGGGTAAAGCGCTATTACACTATGGGCAACTCTGTTTAGCTGGATGAAGTGCTATTACACTATGGGCAACTCTGTTTAGCTGGGTAAAGCGCTATTAAACTATGGGCACCTCTGTTTAGATGGGTAAAGTGCTATTAAACTATGGGCACCTGTGTTTAGCTGTGTAAAACTTGATTAATAGCAGGCTATTATATATCTGGGTCCTTTAAAAATATATATTTTGTTCACTGATACATTGGCCATGTCACTGCTTTTAATAAAATTTTAATCATATATGTCTGGTATTATTTCAAATACTGATTTAAAACATAAATAAGAAGGGGAGTGGTGGGACTCAAACCGTGAATGCTTTCTCTTTGTGCATACATTCTACCATTACGCTATTGCTATTTGGATTAATTTGCATAAGTAGTTCTTATATGCTCTTCAATGTCACAATTGCTAACTGTGGTTAAGCAATGGGCACACCCGCGCAAACAAGCGCATATACGGGCGGCTATATTGTGGATTAAAAAAAAATAAAATTAATATTTTATGTTTTATAACTGTGATGGGGGTTTACAGTGTCAGGGAGTGTGGTGCTGGGTGCAAGTACATTTGAGCGAACTCGCTCTTGTCTGTTGACATTATGCTTTTTAAAACCTTGCAGGGGTGTGGACTTTTAGACTGCTCGTCAGTCGGACACGCCCCCTGCTTGTCTACTCAGTCCGTGTAAGAGTTACGGATGAGTCAGTGTGCCCTCATGAATATTCATGGCACGCTGACGTCATACCGTTCAACTGCAGCCTCCGAGTAAGACTTATTAAATCTTACATGGAGGATTCGTGAATCCGGGGGAATGTGTCTCAGTGGGGGATCCATTGGATTTTTGTAGATTTGGGGGATCCCAAATAGTTTACCTACTTCAGGAGAATCTATTGCCATGAATTCATATTCATACTCAGCGATTTTACTGTCAATGTAGAGCATCTGTAATGTAGCATCTATGGCTTTAAATTTAGTCAGAACATGCTCTTTAGTTACAGTGCAGTAGTTGTCACCCTTAGCTAGTACTGCTTGCATTTTACTTGCGTAGGCTGTTTGATTCATAATCGTGATGCTTGCGCCTTCATCTGCTTTCATAGTTTTAAACTGCTGTGACTGGCAGAGGTTTTGGAGCACAATTTTTTCTTTGTGACTGAGGTTAACAATGTCTTTGAGAATGGATCTGATTTAATTCTCGCAGACTTTAGAATAGATGCTGATGTGATTGTTGAGGGTAGGGTTTTATATATATATATATATATATATATATATATATATATATATATATATATATATATATCTACATGTAATGAGATTGTGTATACATACTCACCCCACCCTAGTTATGGCTCTGTAGAAATACACACACAAACATACACACATAACTCCATGCATGTATGTATGTATAAAGGAGTCTTCTGTATGCGTGAGCGCATGCATGCATGTATGTCTGTGGGTATGCATATGAGTGTGTGTGTGTGTGTGTGTGTGTGTGTGTGTGTGTGTGTGCGTGTGTGTCTTTGAACAAGTCAGAAGAAAAGGAGTGATGATGGAAGAGAGAGAGAAGATAATAGCCTGAAAATTATTCTACAGGAACCCAAAGAACATAACGGGGTAGGAGACAGAAAGCCAATAATGTTTAATCAGAGGTAGATAATATAATAAATGTAATAAAGAGACAACAGGAAAAAGTAAAGGTTTTATATGTATGTATGTATATATATATATATATATATATATATATATATATATATGTAAATACATGTTTCAGGTGTCACTAAGCGAATGCAAAATTTGTCTTGCAATGCAGACTTGATCATCAAACACTACCACATTTTGTTCTATTGCCCTAACTGGAGATTATGCAACTATGGAGAATGGTAAACAGTTGGCATTACACAATACCAACCGTTTCCTTTTCCTCATGTGTCTGTGGTCATTGAGTCAGTATGCACAAACAATAGGCAGAGGGGGATCCTTCCACAAGAACATAGGAGCAGCTAGAATGGTAATGCTGAGGAAGGTCTACAACAAGAATTTTTTCTGCTAGAAGCTCACTGCTGACTTGTTCATTGCCACTGGCTTAAAACGGCAAGTTCCCTATCTTCATCTAGCCCCATCTTCATAAATTACATAGTCCTCCCATAAGCTGATCTTAGTAAACTACACATCCCTCACAGCACCCTGATTCTAACATTAAAACTTCCAACCTCCAGCTCCCTAAAATTAAAGCACCCTATTTTACAGTAACCCTAAAAGTTCCCTCTTGCTACCTAATCCTAAATTCCCCAATTGCTCCCTAATCCTAAATCTCCCCCAACACTCTTTAAACTTAAATTCCCTGATTACTCTATAAACCTAAAGCTCCCCACCCCCTCCCTAAATCTAAAATCCCCAGTCCCTCCCTAATCTAAAAACTCCTCTCTCACTCCCTAAAACTAAATTCTCTGATCACTCCCTAAACCCACACCTCACCTCCTGTTTGCTAAACCTACATTTCCTAATGTATTTTTATTTTATTTATTTTTCATTTGTTTACCGGGATAGTCCAAGTGGATTTTTGTCCATTTTCGGCAGAGGCCAGGGGAGAAAAGCTCCAACAGACAATAGTTACAAAGCTTACACAGCAAATTAGATGCATAGAAAATATAAAACAAGGAGTTATTTACAATGGGTTTAGTAATGTTCTCTATAGGGACTCACAATTTACATGGCCTGACACATTAAAAGCAAAAAATCATCAGATTGGAACAGAAAATAGTTGAGTATTAAATGTTTACGATATTATTCAGGTAGGATTACATTTTATAACTTAATCAGGGTTGGTACATGAACAAAGCCAGTGCACTTTGAAATACTGTTTGATGTTTTTTTCGGAGAGACTTAGATAGGATTGAAGGCTTATATAGTTTGGCAGTGAATTCCAGGTTTTGCCAACAAAGTTGGCAAATAGGGATTCACCAACTGAGTTATCAGCTTTGTAGGTTTGGACCAGTAGTTTGTTGGATGATCATAGTGACCTCAGGTTGTTGTATGGCTTTATAATATTTATTCGTGAGGGGGTAACTTCAGGTTGGTATAGAATTTTGTGTGCTATTAAGAGTTGATTGAATTGAATTAAGATGGGCAGTTCTAACCACTCTAGTTGTTTCAGGTTCTGGCAGTGTGATGGGTTCTATAGGTGGAGCCAGTGGTGAATATGGCGATATGATTGTAGCTATGGTAGAGCTTACTCATTTCAGATGTATTAAGGTCTAAGCGTACAGGAGGGGCATATATAAGAGCAGAGAGTAGGTGCAACTGGGCGATTGAAGTTCTAGCCAATGGGATTAAAAATTACTTGTTTCTTTACAGAGATCCAAGCTTTTTATTGATGGCCTGTATGGTTTTGTTGATTCCTAGCTCTAAATCTCCCCTCTCACTCCCTAACCATAATATTCCCCTTCCACTCCTTAAACCTAAATTCCCCAACTGATCCCTCACTCTCATCTCTCTTTCCACTCCCTAAATCTAAAAGTCCCCTCCTGCTACCTAGACCTAAATTACCATTTTTCTACCAAATCCTAAAACTCCCCTCATGCTCACTAAACTTAAATTGCCTGATATCTTTATAAACCTAAAGCGTCCCTCCCTAAACCCAGAATACCCTCAGCCCTCCAATTCAAAATATCTCCTTTTACTCACTAAACCTTAATGCTCCCTTTCCACTCCTTAAACCTAAATTCTCCAACTGCTTCTTTATAGTAAACTCTCATATTGCTCACTAGTCCTTAATCCTTAATCCTTCAGCCTTTACATAAACCTACATAAACCTAACAACTAAAAACTTACCCCTTCCCAACCTTCTGCCTAACCTTGCTGAAATGTGGCTATAGGTGTGAGCAACAGCCAACAGCTCCACTCTCCCTACAAGGCTGTCACACCTTGCCAAGATATGTAGTCAAGTTTGAGTGGCAGTGACAGCCTGTGTAAAATGTCAGAAAGACAAATTTCCAGCTACAAAACTGTTGTCTGACACCAGCTGGGACTTCAATACATGAATTACAACCTCCAGGCCTGTGTCCAGATTGAAGAACACACTCCTTTAGTGCTGTGAACCTAGACTTGAACCAGGGTTTTTTGCTTTCCAAAGCATGTAATAGATTTAACAGTTCATCTGATTTCAGTTTCAAGAGGGAGCAAGTGAATGCCTCTTTCCCTTGTCCTCTTTGACTGGTATCTTTGTGTATTACATTTGATGAGGCCTCCGCTCCTGCACTTGGACTGAGGTGGTGTATGTCAATGACCTTCTCCTGTTCTTATTTGTCTGTCTGCATGCAGCACATCTGTATAAGGGAGAGATGATGCTCTAGCACCATGACCAGATCTTATAAAGTGCCATAGCTTACTGGCCGACAAGGCCAGAACAGACAGCTGGAGGATCTATGTTTAAATCCAAGCTAAAACATATGCCAATGTATTTTGCTTGTGGCCCTGTCCAAGGATTTGGCATCCAAAAGCTTTTATGACTAACAGTTCAACTGAGGCTCTGGTTTAAAAATGAGCATGCAAATGCAGTGCTTTTTCTTCACTTTGTCTGTTACCTGGAATCTAGGAAAAACATGTAGAATAATTGAGGAAGATATGAAGATAAAATTCACAAACAAATGTCAAATTTGTTTTATGGGGTTAGAAATTAAACAAGTTTTGAATATGCTGAGGAGCAAAGTGCACAAAAAATCCCTACTAGACAACTTGAAAAAAGATATACATATTGCACACTCACTTTCTTGTGCAGTGTGTAGTTGTTAATACCATCAAAAGGATTATCAGTGTCACTTAGAAGTTTGGTCTTTGGAATCAATGGCAGTCTAAGGCTGTTGTCAAGAGACCCAGAGGAATACATTGCAGAGGATCAAATCTAAAAAATTATTTTAGAAAAAAACTCAAATACTAATTCCAGCTGTAGCAAAGGCATGTTTAAATTTAAAAAGTAATTAGAAGTTTCACAACGTATGTTTGCCCCATTTGGATTTTATTTACAAAGCATTAAAACCAGCTATGAGTAAATATATTTATTTGTTCCATATCTTCTTGTTTTTATATAAGAAAGACCAACTAAAATTGTGTCAAAGAATTTATGAGCATTTCTGTGTAAGAGAGATGAAGGACCAGAGCAACTCTCATTGTTCACAGCATCACTTGCATTTCTTTTAGAAAATGTGTTTTCTGTTTTAGACAGAGTTGAAAGAAGCAGCAGGGGTGGGGATTTTAATGATATGTTGGAATATTATGGCATTTACTTCTCAGCAACCAGGATGAAGTGATAGTGTAAGTACAAAATGTGTAATAAAACTGAGGTTTTGATGTCAGCAGTAAAGTAATTTATTTGCATCTATTTAAATCCAGTGTTAATGAAGTGTTCTATCTGTGATGAAGTCCTAGAAGAAAGTGAAGAATAAGGTCACTTAAGTTTGCCTTACAACTCTTCTATTTTACAGTGTATTTGTTTCTTGGCTTGTCATTAAACTATTCATTGCCTGCAAAACTACAACCATTCATGGTAGCATCAACCTGTGCAACATGTCAGGGATAGGGAACAAAAAACATCATCATATCTTTGTTTTCATCTCAGAAAATTTAAATGCTAATTATGCCGACTACAGCAGTCTGGCACTCAAGGTTTTATGCAGTGTCAAGAATTTAAACAATGAATATATTTCTACACCCATACTGAGAAACATAACAGTGGAGAAGTCATCCTATATCAGATGTTCTCTGCATGCTCCTTCATTATCAGCACAGCTGATATTATAGAGAGAACACAATAAGCACACGTCATGCCACTTTCACTACACAGCAAAAAACTCCCACATTTAACAGATGTCTTTAAATCAGGAGTTTTAAGAATATAAACAAGCAGAAGATAAGCAAAATTATTCTAGCTGAATGAAGCATGATGGGTCACCTCCCAAACACTGATAAATCAATTGTATGCTTCATTGCTAACATTATGGTCATCATAGCTAACTTAGCACCCCAAAAGGTATTCATTGTAAAGCATGTAGTTGTGTTCTGACTCAAGTTAGATGCAATGCAGCATAAGGGGCTTGCCATACTCCTGAGTGTGGTATCCTTCAGATTAAAGTTAAACCAAGGTTCCATCTGCTAGAGTTGGTCTTAGCTCTTGTGGATATAAAAGATCACATGGCACCTATCAAAAAGAGTATTTTTGTTTTATAAAACACACACATGCTGTTACATAATTTAACACTATTTTACAACATTTCAATATTTGCACATGACTTTAACAGTAATTACAATATGTATAATATTTTGAATATACATAATATACATGTACAGTGATATAACTCCTTCTCAATCCACCAAAATAGAAAACCTAATGTACTTCATCATTACTCCCACCCTTTTTTCCATAACCAAAATCTTATCTGTTCCAAAATGTCTGCAAGAGTCCATCTTTTAAGAAACAAAACTTTTATTAATCTTTTATTCCAGAGTTCCCATATCAGCCAAAATATTCTATTATCAATTCTTTACCTCATGCCATTATATTCATTCCCATAATGTTCATACAAGATCATATTCATGTTCACATCCTCTGGGCTTTTTTTATGCTCATAAGAATATTTTTTTACATGACCAATCCTAGTCTTTCTTTGTCCTTTCACATTCAAAAAATGTTCTGTGCTTTCTATTTGATTACAAAATATACACAGCTTATCACACATTCTCTTATATAACACATTCCCTTTACAGGTAATTTGTTAATTGATAGTCTCCATAACAAAATCCTGACATTTCTTAACACACCAGAATCTTGACCTTCTTTCCTATAGACTCATCTACTTCATTTCCCCAATCCTTCCCAATGATTAATATAATAAAAATTATTTATTCCCTTATGATACTATTCTTTCCTATGTTTTCTATTTTTTCTGTATTTAGGTTCCATAATATTTTCTCTGGTATTCTTTAACTTTTTTATTCATAACACTTTCTTCCCTTTTCCTGCCTTTACTTTATCCCAAAATACCCCATACTTGACTTCAAGGATTTTTTGCAATCAAGCTATTTTTTCTATCTTTTCACATCTCAACACCCAAAAGTACAAAGATGCCATATGCACAGTAGGATATACTAATCCCAACTCTCATTTTTCTTTTTCCAGGTACAGAATCCCACTTTTAATGGGCTCAGTTTTGCCCCCCCCCCCCATGTAACACTAAACACCAGCTGCTTTTGTTTCTGTTACTTTTTTACCTGGACACATATATACACATCCTATATAACCTAACCTACCTAAAAATAATGGAATTGATCACATACACTTTCTTTTTAAATGATAGCCTAAACATTTCTCAAAAAGCACTAATTCATTTTACTTTTTCTGTCACTGCTACTTCTATACTTATTCCACTTTAACAAACATTATTCCAAGTTTTGAGTGTGTGTTATCCGAATTTTTGAGTTTAAGCATATTAAATTACTTTTTCGCTGGCCATTCATTGTGGATTATTACTTTTTTCCCTTTTATGGTTCATCTCATTATTCCAAGTAACTCTATTTTTTGATCAGGAAGGTAAATATCTTAAATTGTAGTTACATCACCTAAACCCTTATTTTCTATGCATTCAAGTGTAATCCCACTTTCCTTAAAGTATCATTCGGTAATATCACTATTTTTTCATCAGCTCACATTTCTTGCAATAGCTATAACATCATCAGCATATGATAAAAAATAATTAGGAATCACAACACAATTATGCAATCTGTATGCCCCCTCAGCCAAAATGCCACTCACAACACAAGCAACAGCATTTACCACTAAAAAAATAATGCACTGCTCATAGAGCAGCCCTGTTTTATACCACTCCACACACACAACTGCTCAGTAAACCATCCATTAGCCATTATTCTAACCCTGTTATTATTATATCCCAAATTTAATAAGTTCATCATTTTTCTTTAAGCCTGTATTGTATCAGCATTTCCCATAAACATTTATGACTCAATCAAATGCCTTGCATTCATCTCCCACTATTAATTTGGCACCACTCTCTCCAAATAGTATGTCATCTACTACCTCCTTTATCTCAGTAATACTTCATTACTTCTTCTATCTTTAAGTCAATAATTATTATGTAATATTACTTCATGTATAACCTTTTCAATTCTCATTTGTAATATTTTCATTAATATGTTCTAGGCTGCAGTAATCAATGTAATCAGCTTCCAGTTGTTGTATATATTTTTGCACCCCATTCTCAAACCATTCATTCAATATTTCAACAAAAAAACTTTCTAAGTCGTTCATTACATTTTTATATAAATCATAACCTACACCATTACTTGACCATAATCCCTCTTTTAATAACTTAAGCACATAATCTAATTCATCTAACGTAGTCTTACTTTGTAAACTTTCAATTGTTTCTGCAGAAAAAAATATTTGCTCCCATGTTATTACCTTCAATAGTTCTTTCTCTGTAAACCTCTTTGACATTAGAAAGATATCCATAATGTATTTTTGATTGTACTTTATTATTCTCTCTCATCTTTCATTTCCTGTATTACAAACTTGCCATATTTTACCATTTTTGCCAAGTATGGAGATAACTCTTTCTTTTTTCCCCTAGCAAAATATTTCCATTTACACAACAATTCATTAACTTTCTTTTTGCTCTTCTCATAAATCTCCTTTTCTTTACAGAAAAAAATCAGTATTATTTTTCTACTAAACTATTCAACCTACATTCTTTAATATTCTAATAATCTTTTTCTCTTCTTTCCCTAAATGCAGTTCCACCTATAGATTAAGATTTCTGTACGTTTCTTTAAATATAACCCACCACTCCATCCAGGACTTATAAAAAACTGTCATAGTATAATATTTATTCCAAGATGGTACAATTTTATGACTCACTTCATCTGACTCCAGAATCTTTCCTGATAGTCTTTTTATACATTTTCTTTATTTTATAATATCCTTATTTTCTCCCACTTCATTGCAAATACATAGTCCAAAAATACTGGGGCCACAACACCATTGTCCTTTTCAGTAAGATACTCAGACAACAAAAAATATTCTATCTTTATTTTCAGTAATCCTCTTGTATATGTAAAATATCTCATATTCCATAGTCATAAGTCAATTCACTTCATATCATGATACACTTTTTTCTTATTATTGCTCAAATCACAGTTAAGAGCTACCATTATAATAATGTGCTTGTAAATGATAACATAAAGTTTCTTCTTCTTCTTCTTCTTTCGGCTTTTCCTGGAAAACTCTTCTCTTTCCTAAACATCAGTACATGCATATACCTCATTAGTCTGAATACATTATTTTCCCATCTGATATCTGCCACAGTTATTCTCCCAGCATAAACAATATGAATGTCTTTTACTTTTACTCTGTCACTAAATAAAAATGTTGCTTCTTAATATCATTCCTTTCCTAAATTCCACACAATTTTGTGTCTCCAGAGTTTTTTTAACTTATATTCCATCTTCAAAATGTATAAATCTTGTGTCTTGTAAACAAATGTTATCAGCCCATAAACCTGCACTCCATTCTAATATTGATAATGTTCTGAACTTATTTACAAGACTGTTGACATTCATTGAAACCTCTTTGACATTATTCCTTTCATTTATAGGTTCATAGGTTGGTACTAGACTATCGGCCCTAAGGTCTATACAAGCCTAGCCATAACAATTCCCTGGATATTTCTTCCTGCAATATTTACTTCCCTGGACACCTGTCTAGCAGGGCAACTGACGTTATCCTCGGGGTGAATTTCCTATCTCTCATCCAATCATCAAGGTTCCTTTTGAAGAGAGCCAAGGAGGCACTCTGCTTTACATGTATGGGCAGTCTATTCCAGAGTATGGGGAGTCTCTGGGTCAGGAACCTATCCCTCCAGCATGTTTTATTCATTGTTCATAGGTTCATAGGTAGGTACTAGGCTATCTGCCTGAAGGCATTTATAAGCCTAGCCAGAATGCGTTGGCTTTCGCCGCCCCCTTAGATTAGTTCCCTGTGCCTCTGTTCAGCACAGCCACTGAAGTCATCCCCGGGGTAAACTTTCTGTTTCCCATCCACTCATCAAGGTTTCTCTTGAAAAGTGTTAGCGAGGAGCTCTGCCCAATGTAGATTGGAATCTTGTTCCAAAGCATGGGAAGTCTTTGGGACAGGAATCTATCCCTCCAGCACATCATATTTATTGTTGTGGTGAGGTTTAGATCCCTAGAGCATGTGGCTTGAGGGGATAAGGTTTTCTTTAGGTGGAGCATGTCCATCAATTCTGGGTTTGACAGGGCCTTGTATGTCAGGCAGAGATCACCTCTGAGTAGGTGGTATGCAACCGAGTACAGCTGGAGTTTCTTCAGTTGAGCTGCATAGGGCATCTGTTTGAGGCCAGTGATCCTCTTGGTGAGGTACTTCTGTGGTCTTTCCAGCTGTTGCAAGTGTCTTGTAAGGTACATCCCAAACGGGTTGTTGTACTCTATGATGGCTCTGATGAGTGATGAGTAGAGTGGCACAATGACCTCTTTTTATCTGGATGCAAATTCTTTTGTGATTAGGTGGGCCACATAGAAGGATTTTCTAACCACTTTGGCAATGTGATTTTCAAAGTAGAGATTACTATCTACTTGGGTCCCCAGATCCCTTATTATCTTTTCCGTATATAGGGGACTACCACCTATGTGGTAGTTTGTGGGTACTTTGTTTTTTCCAAAGGGGATGAATATGCACTTTTTGGCATTTAGCTTGAGGCCATGATATTGACACCAGGTATTCATCTCAGTGAGACCCTTTTAGAGGATGTCTGTGTCAGCCAGAGAGTCAATTATAGCCCCTAGTTTACAATCATCTGCAAACTTGGTTAGCCATAGTCCTCTTGTGCTTGCCTGTACCTCTGAGAAGTATATGCCAAACAGGAGGGGTCCTAGGACTGAGCCCTGGGGAATGCCACTTGTAACCGGTTTAGAGTCTGACCTAGTTCCGGCAACTCTCACCATGTGGATTCTGTCCATGAGCCAGTTGGTAACCCATCTTGTGATGTAGGGATTTATGTTCAGGTTGGTGAGCTTGTCTATAATAACAGAATGGAGAATGGTGTTGAAGGCCTTTACGAGGTCTAGGTAGGCTGTGTGTACCACCTTTCCCTCATCTATAGCCTTGGTAACTGTCTCAAAGAAGTTCACCAGGTTTAGGAGGCATGATCTGCCCTTAACAAAGCCAAACTGGGTTGGGTCTAGTGTTTGGAGGTTTCCAATGTCTCTGTTAATGAGTTCCATGATGATGTGCTGCATAGCCTTGCAGACCAAGCTAGTCAGGCTTATAGGGTGATAGTTCCTGGGATCTGTGGAGTGGAATAACAGTTGCTGGGCACCACTCTATGGGTACGTAGCCTGTGGAGAGGCGGAATTTGAACAGTGTGTTTAGGTGAGGAGTTAGAATATAACATAGCTAAAGAATGCCTTGTGGTTATCTTTGGAGTCCTTGGCAATCTTTCTTTTGAAGCTCACCTTGGATGATTTTATGAGGGATCATAGTTTCTTGCTGATACTGATAAGGAATGTCTTCCCTTCTTGGGATTTTACTCTTTTCTGTACTAGTTTCCTCCTTCTATTGTATAGCTTGTTTATGGCAGGGTTCCACCAGACTGGTTTCCTTTTCTTGGAGGAGTGAGTCTTGCTTTTGCTTGGGATAGCACGATCCATGCATTCTTGTAGTTGCCCATAGAATGCATTAGTAAAGGGTTTTGCAGCTTGGACAGTGTTATCCTTTAGCATGGGGGTTTGAAACTATCCACCTTTGTCTTAAGTAACATGAAGTTTGCTTTTGAAAAGTTTTTCATGGTGGTTTCCTTGTCCAGGGGGTGGGGGCGGAATGTGGATATCCAAAGTGATTTGTTTATGATCATATCTAACCAGCAAAGGTTTGACCTCCGGTGAGGAACACCGGTTGCCCATGTTGGTGATATGCTGTCACCTCTGGTGGGAGTGCTGACCAGTTGATACAGGGAGTTTGAGTTTATAAATTCTAGGAAATGTTGGGCAAGGGAGTTAGTACTTGAGTAGTTCTCCCAGTTAATGCTTGGGTAATTGAAATCACCCAATATTAGGATGTTTGGTAGGACCTTTATGTTTCCCAGTGTTTCCAGAAACGTGGAATGGGGGTCCCGGGACATGGTGGGTGATCTGTAGCAAGCTACAATTTGAATTGCAGTTTTGCCCATTGTTAGTTGCACGTGGATGATCTCTGAAGCATTGTGCTGTGCTACTAACCAGGAGGTGTGGGTATCCTTGATGAATATGGATATGCCCCCACCTTTTATATTTCGGTCCGGGTTCTGTGGCCGAAATGTATGGTATGAGTTGTCGCCTGGTAGTGCTGTGTTGTGCTCTGGAGCCTTAAACCAGGTTTCTGTTACTGCACATATATCGATTTTCTCCATACTGAGGAGTGCCTTGAGTGCATGCATTTTCAGGTTTAGACTTCTGGCATTGAGTAGCACTACCCTCAGTTTTTTGTTACTTGTGTATTTACAGTGATGACAAGGTTTAGATCCCTGGATCATGTGGCTCTGAGGGATTGGGATTTTTTAAGTGGAGGATGTTCAACAGCTCAGGGTTTGACATGACCTTGTATGTTAAGCAGAGATCGCCTGTGAGTAGGCGATATGCCACAGAGTATAGCTGGAGTTTTTTTAGATGGTCAGCATAGGGCATCTGCTTTAGGCCTGTGATTCTTTTAGTGAGGTATTTCTGTGGCCTTTCCAGCTGTTGCAGATGTCTTGTGAGGTACATACCAAATGGGGCATTGTACTCTATAATAGGTCTAATGAGGGATGAGTACAGTGGGACAATGACCTCCTTTTTTCTGGATGAAAAACCCTTAGTGATGAAGTGTGCCACATAGAAGGATTTCCTGACTGTTGTGGCAATGTGGTTATCAAAGGTGAGACCACTGTCCACCTGTGTCCCTAAGTCACTCATCTCACTTTCAGTGTTTAGTGTACTGCCACCAATATGGCAATTCATGGGTATATATTTTTTCCAAAGGGGATAACGATACATTTCTTGGAATTAAGCTTGAGCCCATGGCTCTGGCACCAAGCATAAGTTTCTGTAAGACCTTTTGTAGAATATCCACATCATTTGGGGATTCAATAATGGCTCCCAGTTTGCAGTCATCTGCAAACTTTGTTAGCCAGAGTCCCTTAGTGTTGGCCTCTACTTCAGAGAAGTAGATGCCAAACAACAGCAGTCCCAGGACTGAACCCTGAGGTACTCCATTTGTCACTTGTCTGGAGCTGGATTTGGAGTCGGCTACTTTTACAGTCTGAGTTCTGTCAGTAAGCCAGTTGGTGACCCGTCGAGTGATGTAGGTATTTATGCCCAGCTTAGTAAGTTTATCTATGATTCCAGAGTGGGGAATGGTGTCAAAGGCCTTGGTGAGGTCCAGATAGGCTGTGTGGACCACCTTATCCTTGTCCACAGCTCTGGAGACTGGTTTGAAGAAGTCAATCAGGTTCAGGAGAAATATCGGTCCTTCATGACCCCAAACTGGGTGGGGTCCAGTGTTTGAAGGTTGACAATGTCTTTGTTTATAAGTTCCATGATAATGCATTCCATGCCCTTGCAAATCAGGCTCATCAGACTGATGGGAAGGTAGGTCCCAGGATCCAAGGTGGATCTCCCCTTGTGGAGTGGGATAACTGTAGCTGTGTGCCACTCAGTGGGCATGAAGCCTGAGGTGAGGCTATGATTACAGCTCAAATGGTGTAGTGGTACATTGCTCTGATTAAACATGATTAGGTGAGGTGCCAGTTCATTTTGTAGTTCATGTAGTACACAGCCCGGGATGTCATCTGGTCCCATGGATGCTATATTCTTACCTTTGGAGAGTGCGGTTTCTACCTGTGCGGCTGTGATTACCAGAGTTTGGCAATCTTTTGGTATTGAGATGGGCCCTTTAGGGGGTGAGAGGGGAAGAAGAAGAAGGGAAGGAAGAATCTTTCTTAACTTTCATTTCCTTACTCTTACACTTTGCTCTACAGTATTTTATCTCTCTGGTCTTACCAATTTCTTGACTTTCTCTTCTTACTAATTTGAATGTTCACTTAATAGTTTCCCAACCATGTTACATATCTCAGTTTTAACTTCTTATAGGTCTATATGCATATCACTGTCTTGAACAAAATTAGCATAATCTTCATACACATCCGCCTTCTTATCCACCCTTATTTGCTATATAATTATGTAATTCACGTTTTTAATAACTTCTACATTTTTATACTGTACTGTTGCATTTTCTTCTAAAAAATATTCTATTGCTTTTAATAAATAAATACATTTTAACATTAAAGTAAAACTAGACATAGAAACATTTAAACAAACAAAATAAACCATAACAACTAGTTACAAAGATGTCTACAAAGTAACTAACACTCCAAATATCCCTAAAATCAATTAAAAGAAAAGAAAAGAAAAAAAATCTATTTTTACTAACATATTGATGTCTGGTTATTCAGCAGTTCCTTAAGTTTTTCCAGATGTTGTAAGATGTGGTAATTCATATTGTTCTCATTTTGATTGTGAGAAGTTCAAAATGACAAACATTGGTTGCCATATTTATAAATTCTTTCATCGTTGGAGTGGATAGTCTACTTTCTTTATGCATTCAGGTATCAGTGTGTTGAACAAAATTAATGACTTGGTTAGACTGAATTTATCATTAAATAAAGATTGCAAAAGAATATTAACTTTTTCTAAAATCATTTAATAATTTTACAGTCAAAATATATATGCTGCTAATCGGCTTTGTCACTAGTTTTACATCTCCAACATATCCTTTTTTTCTTATATATTAATTTTATCTTATGCAGAGTTATGAAGGTTTTATGCATACATTTCCATGTAGATAATCTCTACTTAATAGAAGATGTAGTTTGTTTTGGAGATGTCAGCACATATTTTTTTATCTTCCTTACTTGAATAGTAATTATTTATAGTTTTTGAAATAATCCCAATAATTTTTATTAATATATTCCTCTACGTTCTTAATGACTTTACATATTCTAGATAAAAGTCCTTTTTCCATTACTTTCTGATTTATTAATATTATTAGTAAATCAACAAATGTCATAAAAGTTCCAAAATTAGAGTGAATAATAGAGGTGAAAGTGGACAAGCCTGCTTAGTTGCTTTAGAAACTGAAATTGTCTCTGATATATAAGAACCAATTTTTATGTAAGCCAAAGATTTAAAATAAAGTAAATTAATAAATTATGAAAAATAGATTGAGAAATTGTACTCCTCTAAAACCAGTAATAGATATTTCCAATGTACAGTGTCAAAAGCACTATTTATATCTAAAGTTAACAAAGTTAAACATTGTTTTGTATTATCTGCAAAATCTATAATGGTTAATAATCTTTTTAACATTGTCATAAGCATTCCTGTTTGTAATAAATCCTATTTCATCATTATTATTCAGATATGGTTGAAAGTGTGGTAACCTAGTTGCATATATGGACATGAATACTTTGTAATCAATATTTAAAAGTGAAATTGGTCTATACAAGGAACATTCTGTTGGTTTTGTTCTTGTCTTTAAAATTGGGGAAGTGAGTGAGTATTCCAGGATAGTGGAACATTTGTTAAATCTTTGACTATTTTAAAAAGACTTTATACAGAAAATGTAAGGCTTTTTTAAATAATAATTTATATAATTCCACAATTATGCCATCATTACCAGGTTCTTTGTTGGGTTTTGTTTTATTAACTTGATGTTTAATTTCAGCCATTAATATGAGTGTATCCATTATTTTTTTAAGATCATCTGTCAGGCTGTTTTAGTGTGTTTTTTAATGAAAGTTTTAATTATTTCTTGAGAATCCATTGTTAGTTTTCTTGATTAACTTTATTAAAATGGTTTCTAAATATTTTTAAAACTTTGTCTACATTGGTTACCCTTTTCTTACTTTCAGGTGAATACATTTCTTTAATATGATTAGGTTTGTTAATAATTTTTGTTATAGAGGCTAATTTATGCATAGATTTTGGGTTTGTGGAATAGTTGATTAATTTGATCTTTAAATTTAAAATGGTTTTATGGTTTAAAATCTCTAGATACTTTTTTAACTCATCAACTTATTTTATTATATTATTGTGTGTTGTTTGATTAGTCTGTTTTAATTTGTCATTTTTTCATGTATTTCTATCAAATCTTTATTGCTTTTTCTTAAGGGCACACCATTTTTTTATTTTGCCATTTAAATATTATTTTAAGGCATCCCATACATAAATGTCACCTATATCCTCTGTGTAATTAACATCTATGAATGTTTGATTCTCCTTGTTATAAAATTCTTTGAAATCCTTTTAACTAGTTATATATGCT
Source organism: Protopterus annectens (assembly GCF_019279795.1). NCBI lineage: Eukaryota > Metazoa > Chordata > Ceratodontiformes > Protopteridae > Protopterus > Protopterus annectens. The sequence continues at coordinate 1,366,577,007 of NC_056737.1, read as the reverse complement.
GGTATCTTTTTTATATTAATTTTTTATTGTTATTTAATACAAGTGCAAAAGTGATGGCATTATGAACTGAAATTGGTCACAAAATTGTCTTTACTCAGTTTAGATATTAAATTATTGGAAATATACACTCTATCTATTCTTGACTGTGTCCTATGTTTATGTGAAAAATGAGTATAAAAAGAGACTTGGAAAAAAATCATCAATGTATTTGATCTAAAATGAGTCTATGAAGTTTTTTAATTCTTTTGCTAAAGCTGGTATTCTTCATTTTCTAGTAGCATTAGAATCTTCATATCTTAGTATACAGTTAAATTCTCCCACTAAAATGATACTGCCTTTCAAGAGTTGTACTATCTTTTCTAATTGTTGCTTAACTGTTTTAGCACCAGTACCAGTATCCAATAAATATTAATAAAGGTATATAGAGTTCCATTAATTTCAATTATTGCAAAACAAAATATGCCTTTATCATCATTATATGTTCTTGTTATATTAGGCAAGGGTAAGGAATTTGTCCATAAAATTGTTAACCCTCTCTTTTTCTGTTTATATTGCAAACTACGTAAGATGGTAAAATGCTTTTGATTAAGTCTATTTATATCATCTTGTAACAGATGTGTTTCTTGAAAGAAAATAATCTTTGAAACATGTAAATTTTAAAATGTATTTAAATTACTACTTTTGCAATCATTATTTAGACCATTAATATTAACAGATATACACTTTGTGTCATGTAGCATCTATGAGTAAGAATACAATAAATATCTTTCTATCTCTCAGGTGTATTAATTTTATTATACTACTCTTATATGTGTCACTCTGCCTATTAGTTATATATATGTTAGCAATATTAAATACATAAATATTAACAGTTTGTAGACACAAATAAAATGGGTCTATATTAGAAGATCGAATGTTTAGTTGATTGAGCACCTAAACATCGATCTTCTAATATCGAAACCAAAAACGTTGAACATCCCAGGGAAATGCGTCCGTTGTCCACTAAAATAAAAAAAACTTTATATCCAAACTAAGTGGGGGCTTCGCTCACCACACACCCCCTTACTAAATATACCAGCTCTGAGATTGCTCTACAGTACACAAAATGGCAAAATCTGGTGAACAGCCAAGGGAAATCTTTCCCTGCATTAAAATGGCCATTTGACATTTTTTGCTTTCGATATTAGAAGATTGATGTTTAGGTGTTTGATCACCTAAACATCCGATCTTCTAATATAGACCCAATAAAACAACTATATGTCAAGTTAAAATTTAAACAAGAAATTCTTTTAACTCTTTCCCTTCATGAAGTCCAATACTCATAGTTTAAACAGTAAAACCATCCAAACTAACCCACCCATCTACTCTCTCCAAAAAAGTCCAAGTCCCTCTCAGCTATTTTTAAGTATACAAATAAATGTTCTATATACCATAATGTCACATCTTAATGTGATAATAAAACTTTTATATGTTTTATACTATATTTCAATAAGAAATCTTAATATGCTCTTTTTTGTAGTAGATCATTATTATATTATAACACTTGTGACATCCGAGTACAGGAGCTTGCTTTACTTTTTTTTTTTAATATCATTGAAAATGAAATTGTAGCTGTATCACACATCCAAATAAATACAACATGAGAATTAACAAGCATAACAGCATCTGCAAGCCTGTTTCAAATATCACATTCTAAGTGATCTTTCTCAAGATATGATTCTTAAATTGCACTTACAGTATAACCACTAAAACTTCCATGCTCTCATAATTCTTTTTTGGTATTAAAAGATTCTTTGATAATTTCTCACTGACAGCAGCACCAAACTTTTCAAATAGTATTCATTTTAAATGTAATGTCTTGTTATGTGTTATGTTACATCTCATCCACATTCTTTGATGTACTAACAACTTTTCTTACTCATATCAAAATATACAGCAAGTTTTATTTAATTGATTATTAGATATAATTTTCTGTATCACACTGCATTAAGGAGAATGTATAAAAAATACATGATTTCATGTTATATCAATTAGACATTTATTTTGTGAAGCTTACCTCTTCCCCTTTAAAATCTTGGATGTGTACTGATGTAACCCATCTAGCCACAAATATATACACACATTTACACATATGCACATATATTTATTTTAAAATTGCTACATTATAGATTACAAAATGCCCCACGATGTAGCTCTTTTGGTTTATATTTCTCTCTGATGTCTCACTGTAAGTTATTTTAGTTATAACATCTGCAGTCAAACATTTTTAACTTTTATAAGTCATTTTACTCAACTCAAAACATTTATTTTGTGAACAAATATTTGGTACTAGCTGGCACAGTTGAGCAGCGGTTAAAGTTGCCTCACAGCAAGAAGTTCTCCGGTTCGATTCTTGGCTGAGGTGCCTTCTGTGTGAAGCCAACATGTCCTTCTTCTGTTCATGTGGATTTCCTCCAGGTGCTCCAGTTTCCTGCCACATTCCAAAGATGTGCATTTGGAACGTTTTTCTCCAGGCCTCCTGTGAAAATAGGCTCTGTCCTAGTCAGACTTTTTCAGTCAACAAATGTTAAAATAAAGTAAAATAAATACCATTTTGATATGTTTAAGAATAATTTGGAATATTTCCTCAATGCATCTAGTTTTTATAAAATACCATTGTAACTTTGAATAATTTTGAATATTTCAACTGAGTCTCAAGTGTTAACATTTAGGAGATGTCTATTTTTCAGCTGTGCATTGTTCATTCATATCCTCTTGCTAAACTCCTTCCAAATCCCAATTGGGTCTTCTTAGACACAGTAAGGAACCCTTGTATGACACAGGAGTAAGTAGTATGTGACACACTTTACAAAAATAGAAAGAGCAGCATTTATGAGTCAGTCTAGCATATGCATACTCCAGAAGAGTATACTTATATCAAATAAAATTCAATATGAAAGCCATAAATAAGAAACATATTATTAAGCATGTCAAGTTTCAAGTGTGTGTGTTCTCAAAATTAGTTACAAAGTAGTAGTAGCTGATTTAATTTGCATGCACGTAAGAATGAGAATCATCTTTACTTTTCCTGTCTGTCTAATGACATAATAACTCATCTCCTGTTATAAACCATGCATATTAATGAATCTCTGGCCCCTTAAAGTGTTTAAGTTTTCACAATTACAGCTAGCATGAAAAAATTAATGCAAATATACTTCTGATCAAGTTACGGCAGTTGCAGTTTATGACAGGAGTACTTTTCTGAGATTTATAATTACGCATGAAATGTTCTTAGGTTGCAGTATAAAAATAGATTTAAATCCTCAACTAATAGCTTTTGTTAATCTCGTCTTGTTAATTTGTTGTTTGCCTGTCTCTAATCCTGAATAAACATAGTCTGTTGCTTATATATGAAGTTACGGGGAAATTAGGAACAGTTCCTTTACATTCTCTATACTTTGAAGTCTATCTCTTCAATGTGTGACATTAAACGTAACAGCTGCATCTTTCTTTAATTATTTCCTTGAGTTCAACTTCTAAGCCTGTACATTATAACGCTTGCAGCCTTAGCGGGAATCCAGGATTCTATTTTTTTTTTTTTTTTTTTAAATGAAGCTTCACCAATAAAGGGCTCAAGATTTTTTTGTTTTTCATAGTTGAAATACACCCTAGAATAAATGCACATTCAACCGTAGACCACTATACCAGTTTTGTACGGCTTTCTAACAACAACGATCTCCCAAATTACAGTAACTTTTCACATTTAAGCTCCACCTCACCAAAATATGGCCAACTTTCCTTTTCATCTACAGAAATCAATTAAGTATAAACAAACCAAAAGGTACATTAGTCTATGCTAACAGATCATGCTCTTTCCTTCCCTTTCCTTCTCCATTCACTAATATTCAACTAAGTAACTGCCATTTTGCAGCTAGCTATGTTAAAATTAAACAGTTTCAAGCAGTACACTTCTTCCCAACCCCCAAGGTCCATCAGAATTACTAGATCGCTTAAAGAAAACATAAGGGAAAAGAAAATAAGCATGCTATCCCCACTGTAATTACTATAATCATATTGTGGTCAGCTATATTATAGCAAAAATCACTACAATGCACAGTAATCAACCATGTTCCTCCCTTCCCTCCTGCCCCAGTCCCCAATATCCAACAAAAAAATTCTGTAGTTATACTATAAGTAATGTTTTGGATTAATACAATAACTTTTGAAGAATATATAAAAGAAGAAAGAAAAAAAGAGAAGACTACAGAGCAAAGCAAGAAGTTCAGAATAGAAAGACATTAGACCCAAACAGACATACAGGAAATATAAGGTGTATTTTGCAGCTCAGCATATTAAACCATAAAAGAAGCAACTTTTTCAAATTATTCTATTTTTACATAAATCAGTATGCAAATATTTCAGTAACTGTAGGAATCCTGTATGCAGACCAAATAGCATTAATGTCTATATATAATTCTAAATGCTATTAATCTGAAACTTATTTATATTTTTATATTGAGTATATACACATATATCAGCACACATATTTATGTACGCACACTTACATACATACACATAATAGTTATTGATTTTAGACTAAGAACTTGAATAAAAAAGAGAAGAAATTAGAATAACAGAAATTACCTTGTTTAAGAATGCATCCAGGTCTCCTTTTAAATTATTTGCATACTAGAAAAGGTCATTTGTAATTAAAGCTAATTTACTTGTAAGTTTTGTAGACAACTATTAGGATTATTTTAATGGAGTCATGTTTCTTTTAGTTTCTTGATCCTTTGATTGGTTTTCCAGTTGTTTCTTTTTACCTTCTCAAAGAGCTGTTACTCCTATCCATATCTTCTATACGTTCTATTATATATATATATATATATATATATATATATATATATATATATATATATATATATTTTTTTTTTTTTTTAATGTTATAGCATTGTCAAGGCCATCAAAAATGTTAATGTCATCTGAGGAATATTTTAAATCTGGCTGGGTATAGCAAATGAACCTTAATTTGTTTCTTCTTTAATTATTTAATTAAAGAAAAAAAGCTTCTTCTCTTAGACATCATTGTAGTTGAGTAGCCATTGTTAGATCTTATTGTTTTGTCTTCTATTTTGATGGGAGATTTTGTCCAAGCTGTTTTCAAGATTAGTTATCTGTCCTATGAAACAAAGAATCTCACAATGGTGGATCTCGGTGATGAAGGATATTTAGATGAAGATGGTATAACTAATATGGGCTCTTTCAATTCTGTATGATTTTGCATCTGGTAAATCAAGGATCTTAGGAAGCCAGGATGTTAAGAAAATTGTCATACTTCCACTTTCTATCTCTGCAGGCAGCCTGAAGATATGGATATTGTTTTTCTGAGATCTATTTTCTAAATAATTTATTTTGTTCAGCAATAAAGTGTTTTGTCTCAATAGGAGTGCACTGTTCTTTTCTTTTTCTGCTAGACTCACTTTCATGTCCTTTAAAGCATCTTCTATTCCTGATATTTGAACTTTCTGTTGATTGAGACCCTTATATTTGTTCAATTTCTTTTGAACATTTTTCTTTAAAATTGTCCAGCTTGTTATCTGTTTTGTCCATTTTCATTGAAAGCTCTTGATTGTTAGTTAATACAGTCTGAAAATCATTCCTCATCAGAGATTCCTGAGAGTTTATTTTTATGTGACTCATTCTGTCTTTCCTGTGCGAGATCTTCGGAACAAATGTTTGACAGGAAAATCATATATAATATAAATATTTTGTCAATGTTATCTTTCAGCACAGTCCAAAATGTTAGTTTTTAGTCAAAAATTTCAAATACGATAGCATAGAAATATAATTTCCTGTCAGAAAATAAATAAAATAGCAGAGCTTTAATAAGAACTGCTGTTAGTCTCTCAGCATTTTGGTCGGAACTCCCCATTGCACTTCCTTTCTGAGTACAATCATACCAAAAATGACATTCCTACTCACACACCTTGCATTCCTTTTTACGTTTATTCATTGCATGTCCATTGCTCCACATTGGTTGCAATTAACCTTTATACAGTCTTGGACCAAATGTTCCATGCTCCCATAAAGGTAATGGGTTTATGGTTTGCCTTGGTACTTGAAAGTACACCATAAAACCTTCTACAAATATCACACTAGGTAAATGTTGCAAAATATCCTGTGTAACACAACTTCTATTCTCAGCCACCATTCCATACATGTCTCTCAGCTGCTGTTTTCATAATATTTTCAATTTTGTCACTATATATAAGTAAACATTTCATTAATTCTTCCTGTTCTATAAAATCAGTTCTGAACTGCATAAACACTTGTTTTTTTTAATTCAGTCTTTGACCCATAAAAATATTTGGATGAATGATTTTTTTTTTCTTTCCACACTCATTTAGATATTTATGCAACAAAAATTCAGTTTCAAATGTAATGTCATGGAAGGCCTCTTTATCTAAAGTAATAAAATACCTTACATCTTCTACATAAAATCCTAATGTCATGACTAATTGCCCCAAACAAATTACTGCCCTATAGTAGCATCATTTTTAGTTCTTAGTCTGACATTGTTCCTTTTTATAAAGAAAAGCACTTACAGTGCATTTTTCTTGCCACTTGTTACCACTGATTACTTCTGAAAAAGTTTTTACTTGTACTCTGAAATGTTTCTTCTTTGCCAGTAACTTTATGAATTCTATTCCTCATCCTCAGTAAACACATAATCTGCTATCTCACCCCATGATACATCAGACTCATCTCCTGGCTCCTCCTTGTCAAACAACTTCAGCAGCAATTTTTTCATTCTGCATTCCACCATCTTCTAGCTATGTTATTACAATGATTCCCTGCGCATAATCAGTCTGAGAAGCAGCTAAATGCTGCTTATTTTTTTCATCCAGTACAACATAATCTGTTTCTAATGTCTCCACAACAGCATCTGCTACCTTATCTATCATGATTTCATGCTCTTTTCAGCATCCTTCCCCATATTTCCAAATAATTTTACACTGCCCTCATCCATGCTGTTACTTCTACAAGCCTCCATCTTGGAACTCTTCGAAGCACTAGTGACAACCCTTTACCATCTAGTGGTAAAACTAAAACAGTTACTTTACCAAAGCATTACTTGTCGATGGGAGATGCCAGATTTCACTAACGGCCATATACTGTTGTTTCTCACAATCACATTGTGCATTTTTGTGTGAACCCTAAACTGCAATGAAAACTACTGTTACAAATTTGTTTAGCCATGCAAATTGAAAGTCCTGTATGTCTAATTATTGTATATTGTAGAAAGGTTGTTTTTTCCTTTTTCTTCTCCACTGTATAAATGTTTTTTTTTTTTTACCTTGAATTTAGCGCTAATGGTATTGATGAATGCTATTGAACTGTAACTTATTTTTGCTTCCTATACCTAGCTCTAACTCACTCACTACATCTCTCCCTTCTTACCTTATAACAGAGTGGTCAACTTTTAAACTCAAGCAGACTTTTTTCCTGCCCACCATCCTCCTGAAATTTAAGGAACCTCTACAACTGAACCCATACCCTACACTACCAAGAGAGACCAACTTACTAAGAGAATTTAAGTATGCTAAGTTACCTTGTTTGACCAGAAAGCAAACAACAGATACTAGCACTTGCTGACCAACCAATAAATCCGAAAAAAGTGCTCCTCCCGGTCACAACACCAGCGGACCCTCCTCGCAACCACGAAGCAAACAACAGATACTAGCACTTGCTGACCAACCAATAAATCCGAGTGTTTCTATGCAGGAGGAAACGGGCCAAGTCAGACGGCTTATGGGGCAGTTAACAGAGTTGATTGATCTGTTAACACCAATGTTACATTTTGTACGGCTCTATCATTTGAGCACTTTATTTTGTGGATTTTGGTGTCAATAAATTCCTCCGTTTACTACCAGCGAGCCTGAGCACTTTTTTCGGATTTATTATTATTTACTTGTTTGACCAGACTTACTCTATTTTTGTTTCTCAGGTTAAGCATCCCTCCTGAGTTACCAGCAGCCTACATATTATTCCTACCCACCATATATACCTCAATTTAAATTCCTATCCCAATCTACCTCAACTATCTCTGTTTGCTAGCACATCACACTCTATCCTCTTTTTCCCTTTTTTGTGCTTAGCCCCCTGCTCTGGTGTCTGTCCCTGCAACAATACAACTGGCCACTAGGTGGCACCCTTATTCTTTTTTCTGCTGCTACTTCTCTTCCCACTCTTATGCTTATCTTCTGCCCCCCTAAACCTTTCATATCTGTCCTTTCACTGAAACATTTTTTTCCAAAACTGCTGTTTAGCCTAGCCTCTCTTACCTTTCCTCGATTCTTCTGACTCTAGCTCTTCTACTTTACTTTATTTCAATACACTAGCTGACTATCTAATACACCTTCTCTAACCTACTGACTTACCTGTTAGTTCATCCCTTGCACTGATTGTTTCCTGCTGAACTCCACTCTCTTGTGTCTTCCCGCTCCGTTCGCCCTCCGGGCTCACTCCGCTCCCCTACCCTGCCCCCAAATCCCACCCGCCCCCAGGGTGTCTACCTATATACTCTCCTTACCACACCCCCCTCCACTCCTCATTTCTTTCACAACCAACCACTCACTTCTTTCTAACCACACCCTACATTTATACCTCCACACCCACTAGCTTTACATTCTCCCCTTATTATCTCTAACCTTTCTCACAAAAGCTAATCCTTCTCCTCCTCATACTACTTATACTTACTACTCTATCATCCACTAACCTCACCCTTCACTTATATCCTTAACCTACTAGATACAAACCTTCCCCTATCATCTCTAGACTTTCTCACCTTAAGCAGTCCTTTTCCTCATCTCTCTACCTATAATTTTTATTGCCCCTCCTCTCTTAACATGCCCAACCTACACCACTGTCTACTACTAATGTCATTGTTCACTTCTCTTACCACTGCCTATTTCCTTACCTCCTATGAACAACCCCTTCTCAAAACTCTTTTCACACCATCCAAATACACTACTACATCACTTCCTGTCTCATGCACAAACTTTAATAATTCTACATATAACCATAGCTACATCCAAGCCAAATATCACAGACTTTTTCATATAAAACACTCTATTCCTAACACTCGAAAATTATATGACTTTAATCCTAAGCTTAGCTGGTATCAAAACTTCACTTTGATCCACTCCCTTAAGGATGGAGACATTCATCCAAACCCAGGCCCAAAGTTTCACTCATCCTTCTCTAATAGTATTGAATCTAATTCTATCCCATTACTATCCGATCAATCCGCAAAAACACTCAAAATTGCCCATCTTAATATACGTAGCATCTGCAACAAAATTACTCAAGTTCATGCTCTCCTAGATGTCCACCGCTTTGACATCCTGTGTTTAACTGAAACATGGCTTAAACCAAAAATAAAAGATACAGAAATTATTCCCCCAGGTTACAATATTATTCGAAAAGACCGCATTAAGAAAAAAGGTGGAGGGGTTGCTATTCTCTACAAGGCAGGATTACAAATCAGTAAAATAAACCACAAACGACATTTTGATGATAATACAGAAATAATTATTTCAAAACTACAACTAAACAACCAGAAATCAGTTAACATCATCTGTACGTATTTCCCACCAGGTAACAATCAAGATAAACTAGAAGACCTATTAAGTTGCCTTTCTCTAAATTATCCACAAGAAACAATATTACTAGGAGACGTTAACACCGACTGGAATTTATGTAACAATAACAACCCATCCTCTCTGATCAATTTGAATGGTTTCTCACAACTCATTAATTCCACAACTAGAATAAATAAATCCAATAACAAAGAAAGCATTCTGGACTGGATATTAACAAATGGTCCAAAACAAAACTATACAACAGGAACCCTACCAGATGACCTTAGTGATCACTCTCTAATATATATAATAAGACATAAAACAAATGTTAACATTTCTCCCCCTGTTAGAACTATACGCAGTAAAAACACTTTGATCAGAAAATGTTCCTAACCGAACTTAAACATTGCAAATGGGAACCCCTTAAGTCCCTTCCAATAAATGAAGCAGTATCCTACTTCAATAAGAATTTCCTAACAATCCTAGATCGTCATGCCCCAATTCGTACCATAAGAGTGAAAAACAAAACAGCAGTATGGCTCACAAGTGAGACTAAAAAGCTAATCCTTTCCAGAAACAAATCCTGGACCAAATGGCGTACTACTAAACTCATAACTGATCAGCAAAATTTTAGACAACAACGAAATATGACTAAAAAAGCAATCATACAGGACAAAAAGAACTTTTATATCCAACTTCAACAATCTTCCCTCCAAAAACCACAGAAGTTCTGGACCTCTATTAACAGACTAATATCCCCAGGTAAAGTAGCAACACCAACTCCACTTGGCAGTAACCCCGATGACCCTACAAAAACAGCAAATGTGTTTAATACCTTCTTTACCACAGCTGTACAAAACTTAGCAAATCAACAATATCCTGACACTGCCAACCTGCCCGCTATAAGCTCCACCCCCCCTCCTTTCCACCTAGAACCAATACCCACCTCCTTCATCTCCTCCTTACTTCAAAAACTTAAACCTTCCACCCCCTCAGCTGACAAATTACCAGGGGAATACCTACAACTAGGAGCCTCAGCCATTGCCTACCCAATCTCTATACTGATTAACAGAACTATTAAGGAATGCACTATCCCATCAATCTGGAAAATCTCACATATTATTCCCCTTCACAAAGGTGGCGACTCTACTGAATACTCAAACTACCGTCCCATAGCTCTTCTGTCTCCTCTTGCTAAAATAATGGAGAAATGCATCCACAAACAATTAATTACCCACCTACTCCACCACAAGCTCTTAGCATACTGTCAACATGGCTTTCGTCCATACCACAGTACTACCACAGCCCTACTCTCTTTTACCAACTGTATCAACACAAATCGAAACAATAATTTCCTGTCATCAGCACTCTTTGTAGATCTTTCTAAAGCCTTTGATATGGTCAACCATAAACTTCTACTCCACCTTCTAAGTCCCTATCACTTGATAAATCCGCCTTGAACTGGTTCACATCCTACCTGGATAACCGTAAACAAGCAGTTCTCTGGCAAAATCATCTTTCTGAACTTCTACCTACTTCCCTAGGTGTCCCACAGGGCTCTATCTTAGGCCCACTTTTATTCTCCATTTTCATCAATGACCTTCATCTCTCTATCCCCTTCTCTACCTGCATTCAATACGCCGACGACTCCACAATTATTTGCTCAGCAAAATCACAAACTGACCTACAGTCTCTCACACAAAAATCCTTCACCACAATAGAAAAATGGTTCTCTAACCGTTGTCTTCTCCTCAACCCTAAAAAAACCAAATTATTGCTGTTTACACACTCACAGACATCTCCCCCTCTTCATTTTACACTTCAATCCAACAATGGTACCATAATTTCTCCTGATACCACCACCAAACTCCTAGGAATCACAATAGATAATCAACTTAAATTTAACACTCACATTAACACTATAACAAAATCTACCAACAAAAAACTCGGATCTCTATATAGAATTAAACAATTTCTATCACCACTAGCCAGATCTACAATAGCAAGAACTCACTTACTCTCTACCCTGTTATATGCCTCCCCCATCTATACTAACCTGTCCCAATATAATCATAACAAACTAGCTAAATCTTATAATAACATTGCCAGATTCGCCACTAACTCACCATATAGGACTCAACACTGTCAAAACCTAAAACAACTAGGCTGGCTTGAATTACCTCACCTCCTACAATTTAACCAACTTATTATTGCCCATAAAGTCCTTTATCAACCTAACAATACCCCAACTCTCTCTACCCTCATAATGCCATACCATAACCTGAAAAAGTTACGCTCAACTAAAAAAATGCAGATGCAAACTTCTTTATCTAATAATTCTGCAGGCGACTCTCTTTTTTCTAACTTTGTTGGTAAAATATGGAACCTCCTACCAATTGACCTAACAGCTCTTACATCTCTTCCATTATTCAAAACTAACCTGAAACATTTCCTCTCCAACCACTGGTTATGCTCTTGCAATAACCCTGACTAATCTGCTTTTTCATTTCCTTGTCATCTGCTCTACCATGCCTCACTACAATTTTTCTCTGTTAAAATTTATCCTTATATCATAATTACTCTCTGACCTTTCTACTCTGTCCAGCTCTACCTATCCCATCTAACCACCAATCCTGTTTTCCTAATCCTATCTTATCCTGTAGATGTCCTTAGTAACCTTATATCCCCATCTTTTCTTGATTTGCTTACTTATTGTTTTTATTTGTGGGAAAATAGTCTAATCATTTTTTTTACTGTGTACAAATCTTGTTCTTGTAACATTTTGTTTATACTTTATTGTATTGTTGTTTTTAATTACTTGTAACATTAAATGTTTTGAACACTTGGAGCTTTTCTCCTCGGGCCTCCACTGAAAATGGACATGTATCCAGTTGGACTAGCCCGGTTAACAAATGTAAAATAAAAATAAATAAATAGTGCACATACAGACTAGAGGAAGTTCCCCAACCCTGGCCAAATTCACCCTAGTAGTAAAAAGCACCTTGGGTCTCCCCTCAAAAGACACTACTAGCCTACTTGGACTAACATGGCCAACAAAGTATAGAGAGAGAGAAAGAGAGAGAGAGATAGAAAGATAGATAGATAGATAGATAGATAGATAGATAGATAGATAGATAGATAGATAGATTCTAATTATGTGGATAAAACTAAAGGCTGAAATAATTTTGAAAGACAAGGTGTAGGTCACCTATATAGCAAACAAAACTAAAACTTCCTGTCAGGAATACCTTCAAATAAAAATGCATGAAACATCCATTATGCAGGGTAAATATATCTTCTTTGTTTGCAAATGATACACAATCTTGTCTATTACTACTTTCTGGAATAACACTAGCAGCATTGCATCTCCTGTCAAACATTCCTTATCCTCTCTATGTTCAAATCATCATGTGAAAATCACAGAAAAACTTTTCTACAGCGGTTTCAGAGTGGCCTTGCATAAAACGGGTTGCATTCCACCACTCACAAATCTTACCAGTGTGACAATTTGAGTCAGCCCTTTATGGAAAAAAGGTTGACAACATCAATAGTCACCATTATCACACCAGGGGATATCTTATTTTTTTTCCAATTTCTCCAAAAAATGCTATGAATCCTTAGTGATACCATCAGTTAAAAAGCAGCTGCTAAAAAAGAAAAAAAAAACTATGGAGTATAAAGACCTTATCTTATCCCTCCAGAATTTATAAAATAAGTATCACATATTCTTGCAGTCCTCATGACTTGTCTCAGAAACTAATGCCTTTATGTAGGGTACAGTATTCGTGATGTGGAAGCAGGCATGTCTTTGTTGCTATTTTGTCATTTAGTCAAATCTGACTCTTCATGATCTCAAGAACTATAACATTTACAAATGCATATTCATTACTTCATCACTGCTTTCTATCCAACATAGCCTCTGACACCCCTTCTTTTTTTGCCTTCAATCGTTTCCACCATCTGTGTCTCCTTTAGTGAACCCTGACCTCATATTATGTGACCAGAGTACATGAGGTTTAATTTTCCTATTAGGCCTTCAAGTACTGATTAATACTTTCTTCCCGCAATGCACAGTTTTCTCCAACACTAAATTTTAAAAGTATTGATTTTCCAGTGCATAGCCTAACTTATCGTCCAGTTCTCCAGTGATATGTTATCATAGTTTTGACTACATGGACCTTTGTTGACAATGTGGTACCTTTATTCTTTAATATCTTTCCAGATTTACCATAGCTTAACATCCAAAAAAGCAAGTGTCTTTTAATTTCATGGCTAAAATCAGCACATCAGAGATCTATAAACCCAGAAAAATAAAACATGTCACTGCCCAAAGAGCTGATAGAGCTGGATGAAATTATTTAATTATTATTATTATTATTATTATTATTATTATTATTATTATTATCATTATTACTTGTTAAACTGAGCAACAAATCCATTATTGCGCTTTCTACTGTCACCTTCGTCAATTTGCTCTTCAACTCTTCCTCACTTTCACCCCATCAGAATGGCATTACCTGCATATCTGAGGTTATTAATATTTCCTCCCAGCAATTTCATTTCCAGTATCTGACTCATTTAATTCAGCACTTTGCATAATACATGAAGCATGCAGATTAATAAGTAGGATGATGATATATAGCTTTATTATATTCCTTTCCCAAATCTGAACCAGTCAGTTATTCCATATTTGGTTCTAACTCTTGCTTCTCAATTCATAAATTCTTAGATGCGCACAGATTGCTACTAGCCTAATGAACTGGGGGGCCTTTGTAAGTCTAGCCAAGTTTTCCTGAAAGAATAATAATGTCCTGTATCGAATAAGACATTGACAGCCAGGCATTTATAAACTACCTCTGTCCATAAGGTGTGCCAGGCCTAGTGTAAATTTCCTATTCCTCATTCACTGGTCTAGGTTGCGCTTAAACTGGGTAATAGAGAAACTCAGCTTCACATGGATGGCAAGCATGTTCCATCGGACAGACAGCCTCTGAGGCACATATCTGTCTCTCAGCATGTGCTGTTTAAGTCACAAACAAAATTTAGGTCCCTAGACCTTATATTTCTAGTACTGTTTGACTTACAGATATGCAGGAGATTCATAAGTGTGGGGTTTGCGGATGCCTTGTAAGCCAGGCACAGATCATCCCTCAGCAATCTATAGAAGACTGAATGAAGAGAAAGGGCTTTAAGGCACTATGCATAAGGCAGGTTTGTTACATCTTATGTTCTTCTTGTAAGGAACCTATAAGTTCACTCTATTTGCTGCATATGTCTGGTCAGGTACATACCAAAGGCATTGTACTCTATGACTGGTCTGATAAGGGCTGAGTACAGTGGTATAATGACCTATTTGGACCTAGATATCATGTCCTTACTTATAAGTTGTGTAACATAAAAGGAATTCCTCATCACTGTAGCCTCATGGTGGTGGAAGCTAAGGCTGCTGTCTGTGAGTACCCATATCCCTGACCACTGGGTCAACTCTTAGGGGTGTATTTGTCAAAATGGTAATTAGCCATGATGGTTGACTTTGCAAAGGGGACTATTGAGCATTTCTTAGCATTGTGCTTAAGACCATGGCTTTGGCACCATTTTTTGTCAGAGAGAGACCTACTTGAAGAATGCTAGCGTCTGCAAGGGAGTCAATGATAACTCACAGCTTGCAATCATCTGTAAACTTATTCAGCCATAAACCTTCAGCATTTGCTTTCATTTCAGAGAAATAGATGCCAAAAAGGAGTGGGCTAAGTACCAAGCCCTGGAGGACTCTGGTAGTGACTTGTCTCCTGGCGGAGGTAGCCTCATCTATTTTAACCTCCTTAGTCCTGTCAGTGAGCTAGTTTGCTATCAACTGGGTGCTAAAAGCATTTATACCTAAATTAATGAGATTGTCTGTAATTCCTGAGTGGTATATCATATCAAAAACTTAGGCCAGGTTGATGTGTGCTGTGTGCACAGTCTTACCTTCATCCTATACTTTGCTGACCTTCTCAAAAAAAGCCCACCAAATTTAATAGGCATGACCTTCGTTTAACAAAGCCGGACTGTGATGGGTACAGCATTTGCATGTTACCTATGTCCTCATTTATTATGGCCATGATGATTCTTTCCATGGCCTTACATATAAGGCTGATAAGTCTTATGGGCCTGTAGTTACTTGTACCTGTGGTTTGTCATCCTTGGTGCAGGGGAATGACTGCAGCATTTTTTTTACCTTTATATCTCACTCACTTAATACATGAAGTTAACAAAAATGAACAGAATGTTTTTTTTAGAAGTCAATTCAAATATTAGTAAGTCCTTGGGCACAAAACCTGATTGAAGGCTCCAGGTGAAAAGTGATTCAAGTGGACCATGGTGGTCATATTTCATGCTATTTATTAAACATCCAAGGATATTAACTGGGCCTATCAATGGAGAGTTTTTCGCCTTGGAAATTGCATTGATGACCTGCTCCCTAGTAATGGTCAGGGGGAATTGTAGTATGTGGTGTTTCCTTTGGACTATCAGAGGGGAGTGGGTGGAGAAATTAGAGCTGAATCTGTCAGCCCAAAGGGTGGCAATGGCCTCCAGTTCAATGTGGGTGATGCCATTTACAATACGTTCTGCACATTCTTGTGTATTCTCCCTGAGGTTGCGATGTATTCTCCCTGAGGTTGCGATGTATTCTCCCTGAGGTTGCGAACACAGCTGTAGAAAGCTTTATGGTTGTCAGTTGCCTGAGAAGCTATTTTTTCTTCAAATTTATCCTCTGAAGTGCTAATTAACCCTCTTAGCTGCCTGTTTAGATTGGTCAGGGGGCTTTTAGTATGTATGACTTTTTTCCTCCTAAGCTTGGCCATTTTTTTTTCTTTTGTTATATAACTGATTGATATTGTAATTCCACCAGGGTGGTCTGCATTTTAAAGTTGTCTTATTCTTAATATGAATGGGCAAAACTCACTTTATACAGCTATCAATATGTCAGTACAAAGATTTTGTAAATAACTTATATGATATGGCATTTACTGGGTTTGGGGGGATGATTGGAATTTAGCCAAGGTGTTTCTTAGTAGAGAAAGGTTAGCTTGGAAGAGTTCCTAAAAGTTTTTGGTTTCACTGGATCCCCAGATCAAGTAATACTGCCTTATGGTTAGATCTGATGAGCAAAGATATCACATTGGGTGAGGAACATCGGATCACAGGTTCATGAGTAAAGGTCAAGGATGGCTGTACCCCTGGAAGGAGAATGGACTGACTGTCCCGGGATGTTGGTATTAACAAAGTTTAGAAATAGCTAGGTTTGTACATTAGAAGTGGTGTAGGATTCCCAATCTTTAGAGGGATAGTTGAGATCCCCAGTGAGTATTATATTGGGTTGAATGGTTCAGGACTCTAGTACATTGAGATAAGTAATATGTGTTTACTGGGACATGGAAGGGGCCTCAAGAACAGTTAAGTAGACCAACTCAAGAACACTTCAGCCCAGCACAAGGACCACAGCCACAGACCAAGTGAAAAGATTTTAATGAATGGTTTAGTGCTTTCTTCCCCTGATAGGGACTTCCTCAGAACAACATACATTAATTTGCCCAGCCCTTAAATACACTTGAAATAATTATTTACATAATTACATAAATTAACACATGATCTATTAATACCTTCCATTTAAAAACATTTAAAATTCTGAAATGCTGTATATGTATACACATATAAATATATAAACTTTAATTACTCATAAAAATTCTAACCAAAACATATATTCTAACCTAATAAATGTTTTAAATTTAAAATACATGCTATATTGGTAGCTTCATTAATTCCTGGATACTGAGTTGCATCTAATCTCAATTGCCATTTCAACTCACAAATATCCATTTGCAAATCCACAGTTTTCCCCTGTGGATCCTTCACTAACTTTTCAACTACCAAAAACTTCAAATAATGATCACCATGTTCTTTAATATGCCTGTATAAAGCATTGGTGATTCTCCCTTTTCTTATATCTGTATTATGTTCACTAATACGATTTTTAAAATAATCTACTTGTCTTTCCTATATAAAAAAATAGACACATTTGGCACTTAGCCATGTAAACAACATTAGAACTACCACAATTAAAATGCCCCTTTATAATAATGTCCTTACCATTAAGTTTAAATCTATCATTGGTTTCCAAAATATGTGCACAAAAATTACACATCCAACCCTTAAAATTCCCTATTGGTACTTCTACTTGAATTACCCTTGTTCACTTCAAAAAGGTTTTTAAATGGCCTGTCCTTTCTATAAACTATCTTTGGGAGGGGCCTTCCCCACTTTTTTGCTCAACACTTATATCGAAACTCAAAATATCCCAATTTTTAATAATAACCTCAGATACCTTACTTGCATCTAGGTTAAATGTTGTAATAAAGCTTAACCCATAATTTTTACAAACCTGCCCTCTATTATTATCTTGCCCTATAACAGGCATCAATCCACCTGTATTAATAGAACCACCCAATATTGGCCTATAAATGCCTTTCATACGTTTTCCTATAACTGCCTTACTTATCTTGTCCAAAAAAGTAATTGGGGTATCCCCTTTTAACAAACAAATTGATTATAAACTCAACCTCATCCAAAAGGTCACAGTCCAGGCCAACCATTCTGGCTGCTCTCACCAGTTGTCCCTTGACTATTGACGTTTTTTGGTGTGTGGGGTGCCAGCTACTGAATTCTAGATAAGAATTCGAAAAAGTGGGTTTTCTGTAAATTTTGGAATGTAACATTCCCTTACTATTGTCCTAAATCAAATCCACATCTAAATAAGATATTGGCTCTTTACTATAATGGTATGTAAACCACAAAAATTCCATGGTATTGTTAATCTAAGTCAAAAATTCATTAAGCTGTCCTTCAGTGCCCTTCCACAACACAAACAAGTAATCTAAAAACCTAATATAATGCAAAACATTTAAACAATGTGCACTATTCATCAAGTACTCCTGTTCCCAAAAGGACATGATGAGATTTTCAAAAATGAGGGCACACGCTGCCCCCATTGTTACTCCAGTTAACTGCTTGAAGTACTGACCCTCAAAATGAATATAATTGTTACCCAAAACAATATCCATGAGGGCAGTGATTTTATTAATCGAGTCCTAATCATGTATACCCGTCTTAAGCAACTGTTTTTCCAGCCATTGCAACCGCTCATCATGTGGTATAATGGAAAAAAGGTTGACAACATCAATAGTCACCATTATCACACCAGGGGATATCTTATTTTTTTTTCCAATTTCTCAAAAAAATGCTATGAATCCTTAGTGATATATGTGAATTTTGTTAAACCCTTTTGCATACTATAATATAAAAATTTAGCATGTTTTTGATCTTTGACCATCTACAATAGGGTGAAATTTCAAATTAATTAGGCCCTTGTGAATTTTTGGTATTCCAAAAATGTTGGGTACCATGGCGGGTTAGTTTTTCATATATTTAAAATCATCCAAGCTTATCTGTCCCTGATATAACATATCCTCCAGGGCTAAATCAATCTTCTGATAGGCTATATGAATCTTATTTAAGGAAGTCTTATTGAAAGTTCCATCCCTTAGCATCAAATTCATTTTATCTAAATAGTCACTCTTATTCAACACCACCCCACTCCCCTTATCCGGTTTCATTATACACACTGTTCTATCACTAATTAATTATTTTAAAAGTTCTTCTTCCTTCAGGGTCATATTACTACCATGATCCAAATGGGGGTGTTTATATAACTGCCTGATCTCTTTCTCACATATTTTTTCATATACACATATAACATTATTTAAAGGAGGATTAAAAGTACTTGGTTTACTTGGTCTACATTTTCCTGTTTCACAAGTGCCCTTGTGTCCATTAAACCAATTTTTTAGGTTTAACTTAAGTGTAAAGCACTTTAAATCAATCAATTTATCAGCTACATTCCCCCTTCTTGAAAGAACAAAAGTAAGGCCCTTTGCCAAAAGGTTTGCATGATCCACACCCACTATTTTTGTAGAATAATTATGAATCTTGAAATCGTTTTCACTATTATTGATAATAATACATGGCTTACTACCTTTATCCCTGTTGTCCATATTTTCCACATATTGAGCCGACAAAAAAATCAGAATTATCACCATTTACAGTATACTCAAAACTCTCTACTTTAGTTTAACCAGTATCATTTAACAATATTTCATTGACATTGAAACCACTGCCTTCAATAAGTGTGGCTGGCTCCATATTATCATTTACAAAATGTCAGTCTGTTTCAATAAAATCGCCCATTGTGGACATGGATAAAATATCAACTGGGCCTTCAATATTAAAATGATATACATTGCTTTCCACAGTAAACCCATCCACTTCCATTACAACATCATTTTGCACATCCAATACATTTAAAACACTTAAAATACTTAAATAATTTAAATCATTTAAATAATTTACTGTATCCACAGTTGGCCCACTTGGGGAGCTCCCAAGTGCTACTATACTAGTATTTAAATCAATCCTTTCCAACTCACACATTTTACTTGCTTTAAAAAAAATCAGCTATAGCAATGTCCATTAGTTTGTCTGCTACTAGTTCCTGTTCTTTACTTTCTACAATAAACTCCAATTTCCATTGCCATTTCATTGCTTATATCACATACATTTAAAACATTTCCGGCATCCAAGTCATTGTTAATGTCCATGATTGCCCCACTCGGGGAGCTCCTAAGCACCATAGCATCAACGCATAACCCAGTCATTTCCGGCTCACTAAATTTCTTACAAGTGTTACTTACCTCAAAAAAGCCGGCCACATCAATGCCCATTAGTTAGTCAGCTGTTAATTCCTGTTCCTCACCTTTTTCTGCCTCACTCCTTGCTTTACATAGTCCCTGTAACTGCTTTCTGAAAAATGGGACTGTTGATTCTTCCCTTGTAGCCTTTCTGAATGCCTCACACCATCCACTAGTGTAATAGAAGATTGGGAATTCAAACGCTGCTCTCTATGTAACCTCGGTGCTGACATCACTCGCTCCACCCCATCCAGCTCACCATTGGCTCCTTCTCTGTTGTCATCCTCATGGTTACCCAGGGAAAGCGGATAAACTCTTTTTTTGTTGTATTCATTGATATCCCTTTTTAATTTATTTTGTTTACGCAAAAATATGCCGCTACATACATTGTCCACATTTTGAATTACACTCACATAATTTCCTCGATGCCATTCATGCTCCAAATCTGCTTGTATTGATTTATTTAAAAGTTCCAAGTTACTGCATCGGGTTTCCAAAACCTGGTTATTATATTTAACCATCAGCCGCATGAGTGCTATACCTGTCCGATCAAATAATAAATGGAGCTCATTCAAAAATTCTTCATTTCCCTCCGGTCCATTTGGGTACCTACATAGCTGTAAGCCTTGAGGAACCTGCCCCAACTCTATATTCTTCTCCAAATATGCGTTCTCCATCTGTAGTTTTTTTATATACCAGCAAGTCTTTTTCAAAGGACTTCAGTTTCTCAGCTATGGTAACTGGTTGATGTTGCTTCTTATCATGACTGCCATCTCCCATATGGAAGTCAAAATAATTTTTTCTTCCAAATGTCTCCAACTCTTTCAGTTTTGTCTTTTTCATTAATTATTAGCCATTCTCTTTCTCCTGTGGGTCCTGCCTCAGTTATATTAGCAGATTGCAGTCTCTGGATAGTCTGGGTTGGCTGGGTTAAAGGAAACCCCAGACTTCCAAAGATATTATTTGCTACTGGTGCATCATTTTTATCCATCAAAGGTTGAATTTGTGCAGTATGTACTGCCAACTGCTCATTTATTTTCTGTAATAAATCCAATACTTCATCATTAGTAGCTGAAAAATCCATTGTGCTACGTAAACAACACAGGAACAGTACAGTAGACCAACTCAAGAACACTTCAGCCCAGCACAAGGACCACAGCCCCAGACCAACAAAACGAGTTTAATGAATGGTTTAGCACTTTCTTCCCCTGATAGGGACTTCCTCAGAACAACATACATTAATTTACCCAGCCCTTACATACACTTGAAATAATTAATTACATAATTACATAAATACATAAATTAACACATGAGCTACTAATACCTTCCATTTAAAAACATTTAAAATTCTGAAATGCTGTATATGTATACACATATAATTATATAAACTTTAATTACTTATAAAAATTCTAACAAAAACATATTCTGACCTAATAAATCTTTTAACTTGGAATGGGCCTGTAAGCTGCAAGGATATGGTATGACACCCTGTTTATGGTGAGTTGCACAGTCATGAGTTCCAGTGAGTTATACACTTTAACTAGTCTGGATGTGAGGTTGTTTTTAATATAAAGAGAGACTCCTCCACCTTTAGTGCCCACCTGTGTAGTAGCTTGCCTAAAGATGAAAAAGGCATTATAACCGTGAATTGCTAGGGTTCTCTCCATGACTTTAAACTATGTCTCTATTACTACACATGTCTACAATCTCCAGGGAGAGAAAAGCTTGGAGGGAGTGGAGATTCTTGTTAAGACTTCTATCATTGATCAGTACTCCCTCCAGATATTCCTTCATAGGTACAATTAAGTCGGTAAGTTTAACAGTTTGGCATTGCTAACAAAGGCACTATGGGGTGACAAAGGTTTTTGCCAATATCCAAAAGCCTGGAGGAGATAAGTGAAGACCATAGTTGGCAAAGCAACATGGTCTGCCAAGTATGTCCTACCAAGCTGTCAAATATCGCAGTCTCCTGGATTGGCTCCAGAAGCTAAGCCAGTTGTTAAAATTAATAATTTTATGTTGGTAATGTGGCATCATCCTTGAGAAGGTACTATGCTGCTCAGTGCTAGGCTCATACCTGCCTGCGACACATAGTCAGCTCGATCATGCCTCATTTCATATAGCCAAGAGAGGTATGTCTCAGGTCATTAACACCCACATAGGCTATGGCAGAGTCATACAGATAGATATAACATACACACACACACACACACACACACACACACACACACACACACACACACACACACACACACACACACATATATATTTATATATATTATACACACACACACACACACATACACACACACAAAAGCACACATGTGTGTGTGTGTGTGTGTCTGTATGTGTGTGTGTGTGTGTGTGTGTGTGTGTGTGTGTGTGTGTGTGTGTGTGTGTGTGTGTGTGTGTGTGTGTGTGTGTGTGTGTGTATATATATATATATATATATATATATATATATATATATATATATATAAACATATAGATATAAACATATAGATATCTGCATACAAAATTTTCAGGAGGCAAACAAGATAATCCAGTATCCATACTTGCTGCAGTTTATTATGGTCCATACTGTCAAAGACTTTAGAGTTGTCAATAAAGAAGTAAATATTTTCTGAAACTCCTTTGCTTTCTCCAGTATTTGTCCTTCTAAAAGCAACTAGTACTTTGGTCAGTTTGTAGTCCATATACTACTGTACCCCAGCTTGTAGAATCTTAAGCATTTCCTTGCTAGCATGCAAAGTGAGTGCAACTGTTTGATAATTTGCTCACTCTTTCTCACTGCCCTTTTTGAGGACTGGAATATAAATGAACCTTTTTCAATTAATGGGTACTGTCATTTTTTTTTACCTTTATATCTCATTCACTTAATACATAAAGTTAACAAAAAGGAACAAAATGTTTCTTTTAGAAGTCAATGCAAATATTAGTCCCTACTCACACAAAAATCAATAAACACTGAATTCCAGTTACTGCGTTGCAACAACACACAATCCATCCAAGGGCTTTAAGAGTCACATCAATCTATTAACATACTAGTATAACAATCTGGAGATTCCTTTACAATTTCAGTCAACAATTACTGTGGGAAACAGGAAATGCATGTATCACACAAATCACACAAATCAGGATGTGACAAAATTCCTTTCCCCATTATTATTACAATGTATAAACTTTTACTCAGAAATAAAAATAAAAACTCTGTTAAGATACATGTATTTATTTACACTTTGTTGACTAGGTTAGTCTATACCTCTCAACCTCCAGATCAGAGAATCAGGGACAAAGGACCTTAAAATCAGGGACATTCAGGGATGCCTAATTAACATAAGATATGCATATTTAAATAAGTGCATTAATGGGCACACCCACCCATTCATTCAATTACACAAACATGTGGCATCATTTTAAGCATTTTTTTATTAGAGAATTATACACATTGACACGTCAAAATAGAGGATCATTCATATTTTTCAGAAAACTGAATAAAATTAAAGTAAAGTAAGACATGCTCAGTTCACCCCCCACCCCCCTCATACTTACCCTTAAAGACCGGTGCTTATATGGAACGGAAACAATACATGGAATAATGCAAGTACATTCAGACTATTGATTCGACTTCAACATCTTGGCAGGCAGAGGTAGTTTCTGCAGCTGATGTCGTGCTGGAATGTTCTTTGTTGTAAGCAGCTTTTGCTTTTCTTGCTGCTTCCAGCATGTCCTTAGGATGTTTTACACAGTAACAGTCATTGTCCTCGTTCACAGTACCAGTCATTGTCCTCATTCACAGTAACAGCCATTGTCCTCGTTCACAGTACCAGTCATTGTCCTCATTCACAGTACCAGTCATTGTCCTCATTCACAGTAACAGTCATTGTCCTCGTTCACAGTACCAGTCATTGTCCTCATTCACAGTAGCAGCCATTGTCCTCGTTCACAGTACCAGTCATTGTCCTCGTTCACAGTACCAGTCATTGTCCTCGTTCACAGTACCAGTCATTGTCCTCATTCACAGTAACAGTCATTGTCCTCATTCACAGTACCAGTCATTGTCCTCATTCACAGTAGCAGCCATTGTCCTCGTTCACAGTACCAGTCATTGTCCTCGTTCACAGTACCAGTCATTGTCCTCATTCACAGTAACAGTCATTGTCCTCGTTCACAGTACCAGTCATTGTCCTCATTCACAGTAGCAGCCATTGTCCTCGTTCACAGTACCAGTCATTGTCCTCGTTCACAGTAGCAGTCATTGTCCTCGTTCACAGTAGCAGTCATTGTCCTCGTTCACAGTACCAGTCATTGTCCTCATTCACAGTAGCAGTCATTGTCCTCGTTCACAGTAGCAGTCATTGTCCTCATTCACAGTACCAGTCATTGTCCTTATTCACAGTACCAGTCATTGTCCACGTTCACAGTACCAGTCATTGTCCTCATTCACAGTACCAGTCATTGTCCTCATTTACAGTACCAGTCATTGTCCTCGTTCACAGTACCAGTCATTGTCCTCGTTCACAGTAGCAGTCATTGTCCTCGTTCACAGTAACAGTCATTGTCCTCGTTCACAGTACCAGTCATTGTCCTCATTTACAGTAACAGTCATTGTCCTCGTTCACAGTACCAGTCATTGTCCTCATTCACAGTAGCAGCCATTGTCCTCATTCACAGTACCAGTCATTGTCCTCGTTCACAGTAGCAGTCATTGTCCTCGTTCACAGTAGCAGTCATTGTCCTCGTTCACAGTACCAGTCATTGTCCTCATTCACAGTAGCAGTCATTGTCCTCGTTCACAGTAGCAGTCATTGTCCTCATTCACAGTACCAGTCATTGTCCTTATTCACAGTACCAGTCATTGTCCACGTTCACAGTACCAGTCATTGTCCTCATTCACAGTACCAGTCATTGTCCTCATTTACAGTACCAGTCATTGTCCTCGTTCACAGTACCAGTCATTGTCCTCGTTCACAGTAGCAGTCATTGTCCTCGTTCACAGTACCAGTCATTGTCCTCGTTTACAGTACCAGTCATTGTCCTCATTCAAAGTACCAGTCATTGTCCCCATTCACAGTACCAGTCATTGTCCTCATTCACAGTACCAGTCATTGCCCTCGTTCACAGTACCAGTCATTATCCTCGTTCACAGTAGCAGTCATTGTCCTCGTTCACAGTACCAGTCATTGTCCTCGTTCACAGTACCAGTCATTGTCCTCGTTCACAGTAGCAGTCATTGTCCTCATTCACAGTACCAGTCATTGTCCTCGTTCACAGTACCAGTCATTGTCCTCGTTCACAGTACCAGTCATTGTCCCCATCCACAGTAGCAGTCATTGTCCTCATTCACAGTACCAGTCATTGTCCTCATTCACAGTAGCAGTCATTGTCCTCATTCACAGTACCAGTCATTGTCCTCGTTCACAGTACCAGTCATTGTCCTCGTTCACAGTACCAGTCATTGTCCTCATTCACAGTAGCAGTCATTGTCCTCTTTCACAGTACCAGTCATTGTCCTCATTCACAGTAGCAGTCATTGTCCTCGTTCACAGTAGTAGTCATTGTCCCCATTCACAGTACCAGTCATTGTCCTCATTCACAGTATCAGTCATTGTCCTCGTTCACAGTACCAGTCATTGTCCTCGTTTACAGTATCAGTCATTGTCCTCGTTCACAGTACCAGTCATTGTCCTCGTTCACAGTACCAGTCATTGTCCTCATTCACAGTACCAGTTATTGTCCTTATTCACAGTACCAGTCATTGTCCTCGTTCACAGTACTAGTCATTGTCCTCGTTTACAGTACCAGTCATTGTCCTTGTTCACAGTACCAGTCATTGTCCTCGTTCACAGTACCAGTCATTGACCCCATTCACAGTACCAGTCATTGTCCTCGTTCACAGTACCAGTCATTGTCCACATTCACAGTACCAGTCATTGTCCCCATTGACAGTACCAGTCATTATCCTCGTTCACAGTAGCAGTCATTGTCCTTATTCTCAGTACCAGTCATTGTTCCCATTCACAGTACCAGTCATTGTCCTCATTCACACTAGCAGTCATTGTTCTCATACACAGTACCATTCATTGTCCTCATTCAAAGTAGCAGTCATTGTCCTCATTCACAGTAGCAGTCATTGTCCTCATTCACAGTACCAGTCATTGTCCTCATTCACATTAGCAGCCATTGTCCTTGTTCACAGTACCAGTCATTGTCCTCGTTTAGAGTACCAGTTATTGTCCTCGTTCATAGTACCAGTCATTGTCCTTATTCACAGTACCAGTTATTGTCCCCATTCACAGTACCAGTCATTGTCACCATTCACAGTGCCAGTCATTGTCCTCATTCACAGTACCAGTCATTGTCCTTATTCACAGTACCAGTCATTGTCCCCATTCACAGTACCAGTCATTGTCACCATTCACAGAGCCAGTCATTGCCCTCATTCACAGTACCAGTCATTGTCCTCATTCACAGTACCAGTCATTGTCCTCCTTCACAGTGCCAGTCATTGTCCTTTACAGTTGCAGTCATTGTCCTCATTCACAGTACCAGTCATTGTCCTCATTCACAGCACCAGTCATTGCCCTCATTCATTTTTATTGCTAATAAAGAGTTTAATGTTTTGGGCCAAGTGACTGTCTGAACTCAGTTTTTACTTGTGAACCATGCTGAATGCCCGTTCTGCTTCACTGTTTGAGTGTGGCAAACAGAGAACACTTCTCATTAGCTTGTACTGGAGGGCTCCCAAGCACCATCGACCAGTACTTTAAAAAATTAGATGTGTCTCATCCATATGACCAGTCAATCATCTGATATAGTGAAAACTTATCTATCAGTTTGCATCGCTCCACTTGTGAACTACAAAAACCGAGAAGAGTGCCAATATCTGCTATCACAGTTGAAGAAAGCTGCAGTTTCATAGCTGGATTCAATAAACTGGCCATGTTCTGCAGCAGGGGATCTTTTGCAGGGAAATGCTTTTTCATTTTTAATAGCACTGCAGAGTAAAATTGTTTGCCTCTCTTGAATAGTTTCTGCTCCACTGTAGTACCCCTGATATCATCCGAATTTTCATCCAAATATGTTTCAGCATCAGGACCAATACGAATTTTGCCATCTTCTAAGATGTTGTCCTGCAATTCAAGAATTGCATCAGTACTACTTATATTGCCCCAAAACTGCCTTGAATTGGTGGTTTCAGTACCCTACTAGCATATGCCTGCAGTACTTTGTGGATCTCATTATGCAATGTGAGCAATTTGCTTTCCCTGCTTTGCATTTGCATATTCAAGTTATGCAGTGGTTCAACGCCATACTGCAGAAAGAAGAATGACAACTTGATATCATGGCTCTGCAGTCTCTCAGATCCACTTTACCAGGCCATGGTTCATATGACAAGAAG
Source organism: Protopterus annectens (assembly GCF_019279795.1). Taxonomy (NCBI): domain Eukaryota; kingdom Metazoa; phylum Chordata; order Ceratodontiformes; family Protopteridae; genus Protopterus; species Protopterus annectens. The sequence goes on along the minus strand of NC_056737.1, from coordinate 1,366,549,198 downwards.
TGTGATCTCAGGGCAGGCCACAAGGCAAGCATTCTTTTTATGACTTTTGCCAGACTCAGCCATTGAGTGGGGGCATATCTGATAATTTTGAAAGGTTCAATATCCACAAACAGTGCAAACTCCTTCAGCTTCTACTGACGCTGTGCAGTGCTGGAAAAGTGACAATAAATGTCAGATATCAGTTCCTCTACAGGTACAGCCATTGTCTTTACACCAGATTTAATACATAAATTGGCAATGTGGCACAAGCAGCCCATGTTAAAAATATGTGGATTAACCTATTTTAATCTGGATAGCACCGAATTCTGCTTACCAATCATGGATGCAGCATTGTCTGATGAATAAGCCACCATGTTGGTTACAGGAATGTCAAACTTGCTCAGAGTCTCCATTACACAGTCGTAAATGGCTTGGCCAGTTCCACTGATACAAGCAGTCATATTGAGGAATCTTACAACATTTTTACCAGTGGCATGGTCAAAAAAAACAAATAAAATCGCAAGTAAATTGTCATCCCCCGTATTTGTTCTTTGGTCAAGGTACCAACAGTATGGCACTTTCTGACAAACTTGTGAAATATTCTGCTGATACTTTGGCCCCATTACATCTCTTAAAATGCAAGCAGCCTTTGTTGGTCCACAGGTAATTTTTTGTACCACCTCCAGAACCATGCAGTACCTCTTCATGTACTTCAAGAAATGATCCCCAGTTGTAAATGACAAGTTATGTTCAGCAAGTAGGCCCATAAAAGCTATTTCAGTCTCCAACACTTTAGCAAATGTTTGCTGAGTGGCAAACATTTCTGTCACCTTCCTCCCAGTAAAATGCTTGGTGCTTATCTTGTATATGTGTCCATATGCCGCTGCAAATCATTCCTCCCGCCATGTCCGACATTAATATTAGTAGCACATGTCTTGCAAAATGCATAGCCTGGACCATGCTGCTTTCCATTACACAATTAAAGGTGACCTTCCAGCTACTTTGGAATGTGGCCATTTGCTTTTTCTTTTCAGAGGTAGCATCTTCAGAGAAGAAAAAAGGGTGGGTGTAATTAGAAGGCTTCAAGATAATTCACAGGAGTGTTGTGACACTACACTTTTACTTACAGTAAACGAAGCTGGTATGATGGCAAACAGTAGTCAAAAAAATTCTTACCCTTCTAAGTTGTTGCACTATAACAGTGTAAGAAACTTTGCGTTGCACCACCTTCCATTGTGGCTTGTACCATGCTGTTCTGTGATTCAGCCATGCCTTTGCTTCTGAAGAAAATTAATGATTCAGATAAAAGATGAGAATGCAATCCTGGAACCTCTAAATGTGTGTGCAGCTCAGTAAGACTGAACAATATGCAGTACCATACATAGCCAAAATGAGAGTAAGCCTTACTGCAAACCAACAATGCATCCAGGAAAAACCTTATTCAAAATAACTCATAATGCATCCAAGAAAAACCTTGTTATTGCAAATTATTCATAACATAGCCTGGAAAATATCATTACTGCAAATTTATATTTTTATTTATTTAACATTTGTTAATTGGGAAAGTCCGACTTGGAGCAAAGCCAATTTTCAGCTGAGGCCCAGGGAGGAACACTCCATACGCATGTCTTTGAACGTGGGAGGAAACCGGAACACCCGGAGGAAACCCACACAAACACAGGGTGGACATGCAGACTCCACACAGAAGGAACTCCAGCTGAGAATCGGACCGGAGAACCTCTTGCTCTGAGGCGACAACACTACCGCTGCACCACTGCACCGTCCTTGTGACTGTATGACTCTATGCATCCAAATGAATCTATGCATCCAAGTAAAAGCTCATTACTGCAAATAATTCATAATGCACCCAAGGTAATTGGTGCAATTTGCAAATGATTCATGTCTACGAAAATGCTTATTACAAATGATTCATAACAGACACAAGAGAAAGCTCATTATTGCAACTAATTCACAACAACCCAAAAGAGAAAGCTCATTATTGCAAATGATTCATAATGCACCAAGGAAGTCTATATTGCATGTTATTTATGAATTCCATATCATATGAGTGAACTACACTTCTACATATTTTCAGATGCACCAGTTTCACAAATAAATAAATAAAATCATCATAAAAATGTTTATAAGACACACAGCAATGTGAACACACATTTAGATCAGCAATGGAACTGTATACCATCTGGCATACCTCAATTTCTCAGATATACAGGCACTTCCCCACTATGAAATACTTACACAGTAACAAAAGACTTTTTCCTCCCATTCTGAGAGTAGTAGGCCATAGTCTCTTAACATGCAACTATGGCTATAATTTCACTTTTTAACATGCCATCATAATGAAGCCCCCCCCCCCCTCAGTACATGCATATTTTTTCTTATACTTAGCCACCTCCTCCAATACAGTGCTTTACAGTGATCTGTTTACATCTCCTAGAACTGCTCAGCCCGTTACAGTCTGCTGCTACAAAGCTCTCAAGTAACCCATATTCTCTCCACTAGCAACTGTTCTTCCACCTTCTCCCAGCAGCCTTTAGCAACATTCCCTCGTAACTATTAAATGTTATAGAGGTCGACCATCTCTTCTCATGTTTATACTATAATCATTTTCATAACTGCTCTGATAATACTTTATTTTGGTGATTGTACTTCCAAACTAGTACTATATCTCCTGTACTAACATTGACTGGGTCTGGAAAAGATTATGTATCATTAGACATGTTAGATTCTTTACAGTCATCTGCTTTTGGACCTACAGTGTTAGCAAGACTACTCTAATCTCTGACACAGTTTGGACAACTCCATCTACTTGCACAGTCATGACTCAAACAAGGTCACTTAGTACCAGACTCTATCCTGGAAACTAATATGCATAATGATTATGTAGACAACCAGCCTTGGATGAGATAGTTTTCCATCTTGTGACATGGATGAGTGTGTGTGTGTGTGTGTGTGTGTGTGTGTGTGTGTGTGTGTGTGTGTGTGTGTGTGTGTGTGTGTGTGTGCGTGCAGCGTGCGTGTGTGTGTGTGTGTGTGTGTGTGTGTGTGTGTGTGTGTGTGTGTGTGTGTGTGTGTAGAAGGCATATATTCACATTTTCATCAAGATATTATCCAAGCAATTTAGAACAAAGGGATTAAAAAGCAGTTTTTGCACTGCTTTTTCATGTGTTATTGCCTTTTCACAATGTATTGCATTAAATCTTATACTATAGAACACACTGATATAGCATATTTGTATTTTATGCAAGACTTGCACACAGTTCTAATTTGAGTGTTAACCAGAAGGGTGAGCTGGTCCCTGGATACATTTTAGCTGCAGTCTGTTACAACACCCCTTCTGGAACTGCATTTTACAAATCAACAACACAGTCAGCAGCAAAATACTTTTATTCCTTGCACAACAGTTTTCTGCCTTTTATGGAAAATAATCAGCAACAAATTAATAAAGTAGTGACAGCTAGCTACAGCAAGTTATAATCCTATACATTCTTGGGTCCTAACAAGATCAGGAGGCTAGATAGCAGAAAAATGTATTCCCGCTAATACAGAAAGGGAGACAGCTTGCTTGGATACTACCAGAGCTCTCAAAATCACCTAGAAACCTACAACAGACACTGCAGTCCTGTCCCAAGGTCCACAAATGCTCATCTGTTCTAATAAATGAAGAAATGGACACACTAGTATTACCACTGTCTGCAACTTCTACATCTTGGAAGGAAATGCTGCAATGCATCCAGAGAAAGAGAGAAGCAAGCTTGGGTGATACTGAAAGTCTGAAACAGGAATTGAAATTGGTAAACAAATGAACATCATGAAGAAGCAAATAATGGGCAAACAAACTATGATCATGAATAAAAGAACAATGTGCTAGAACTACAAAGAATGCAAGCTAAATAATCTCTGCTAGTCCCACAACTAATCTAACTTAGACTTCTACCTGTCACACTTCTCATGCTACTGCAGTAAACTTGCTTTCAGGGACAAATACAGAAATAATCAGGGACAGCTGTAAAATATTATAGGTTCATAGGTTCATAGGTTCATACTAGGCTATCTGCCCAAGGGCATTTATAAGCCTAGCCCATAGTTATTTGGCTTTCGCCACCCCTTTAGTTTGAATAAAACTATGCCTATTATTTTGCTGTGCCTCTGTCAAGCAGTGACACTGAAGTAATCCCTGGGGTATATCTGCGATCCCCCATCCATTGGTCAAGATTCCTCTTGAACAAGGCCATCGAGGTGCTCTGCCTCACATGTACCGGGATTTTGTTCCACAGCATAGGGAGTCTCTGGGTGATGAATCTGTCCCTGCAGCATGTTCTATTAATAACCGTGTCAAGGTTTAAGTCTCCCGCCCTTGTGGTTCTGAGGGATCTAGATTTTTTGAGGTGAAGCATATTCATCAAATCAGGGTTTGACATGGCCTTATATGTCAGGCACAGGTCACCTCTGAGCAAGCGGTATGAGACTGAATAGAGCTGGAGTTCTTTCAGTCGGGCAGCATAAGACATATTTTTGAGACCCTTTATCCTTTTGGTGAGGAACTTTTGGGGCCTTTCCAGCTGCTGCAGGTGTCTGGTCAGATACATTCCGAATGGGGCATTGTACTCAATCATAGGTCTAATAAGTGATGAGTACAGGGGGATGATGACCTCCCTTGATCTAGATGTGAATCCCTTCATGATCAGGTGGGCAATGTAGAAGGTTTTCCTAACTACTTTAGCAACATGAGTGTCAAACGAAAGGCTACTGTCAACCTGGGTCCCCAGATCCCTGATGACTTCTTCTGTGCTCAGTGGATTGCCACCTATATGGTAGCTAGGGGTAACCTTGTTTTTCCCGAAGGGTATGACTATGCATTTCTTGGCATTTAACTTTAGGCCATGGCTCTGGCACCAGTTATCCGTTTCTGTGAGGCCCTTCTGAAGGATATCTGTGTCAGATGTGTTTTCGACTATGGCGCCCAGTTTGCAGTCATCTGCAAACTTTGTCAGCCATAACCCTCCTGTGTTTGCTTGTACTTCAGAAAAGTAGATGCCGAACAAGAGTGGACCCAGGACTGAGCCCTGTGGGACACCACTTGTGACAGGCTTTGAGTCTGACATGGCTCCAGCAACTCTGACCCTGTGGGTTCTGTCACTTAGCCAGTTTGCAACCCATCTTGTGATGTATGGGTTTACATTCAAGCTGATGAGTTTTTGATGATACCTGAGTGGGGTATTGTGTCAAAGGCCTTTGCCAGGTCAAGGTAGGCTGTATGGACTGCCTTTCCTCATCAATGGCCTTGGTGACTGTCTCGAAAAAGTCAACCAAGTTTAAAAGGCATGATCTGCCTTTGACAAAGCCAAACTGGGTTGGATCCAAAGTCTGCAAGTTCCCTATGTCTTTATTTATGAGTTCCATTATGATCCTCTCCATGGCTTTGCAGATAAGGCTTGTCAAGCTAATGGGACGGTAATTTCCAGGGTCGGTGGAGGCACCGCCTTGTGAAGTGGGACCACAGTCGCCGGCGCCACTCCTTGGGTACGTATCCTGAGGTGAGGCTAAGATTAAACAGCTGTCCTAACTGCGGGTTTAATTCCTCATTGAGTTCATGGAGCACACAGCCGGGACACCTTCCGTCCCATGGATGCTGTGTTTTTGCTTTGGAGAGAGCAGTTCTCACCTGGGTGTTGGAGATGTTTGGGGGCTACAATCCTCTGGTATAGATATCTCTCCTTTTGTGGTAGGGGAGAAGTTTGCACTGAACCTGTCAGCCAGTATGTTGGCAATGTGTGTAGGTTCAGTAATCTTCACATCATTTTGAACTAATTCTGAGCATATCTGGGAGTTTCCTCCTAGGTTTCTAACATAGCTAAAGAAGGCCTTATGATTTTCTTTTGAATCCTTGGCGATTTTTCTCTCAAAATTTGCCTTGGATGATTTTATGAGAGCTCTTAGTTTTTTACTTATAATGATCAAAGGTGTCTTACCTTTCAAGGATTTTGCTCTATCTTGTAGTAGCTTCCTCCTTTTGTTGTAGAGCTTGTTTATGGCTGGGATCCACCAGACTGGACACTTGCCTTTGGTACAAAGAGTCTTAGTTTTGTTTGGGATTGCCTGATCCATGCAGTCCTGTAGGTGCTGGTAGAAGGCATTTGTAAGTGATTCAGCGGTTTGAGTAATGTTTACCACTGGCTCAGGGGCCTTAAAGGAGACCACACTAGTTTTTAGAAGTGTGAAGTCGGCTTTTGAGAAGTTTTTCACTGTGGTCTTTTTTATTTCAGGTGGGGGCGGGATGAGGACCTCCAGCGAGATTAGTTTATGATCTGATCTCACCAGTGAGGGGTATACTTCGGTGATGAACATTGTGATCCCATGTTCATGATGATGAGATCAAGTATGTTTTCTCCTCTTGTGGGATGGTGACTAGTTGTTCCATGGCATTTGAGTTTATGAACTCCAGGAACCTTTGGGCTAGAGTGTTTGGGCTTGAGTAGTGTTCCCAGTCTATATTAGGGTAGTTGAAGTCACCTAGTATGATGGTGTTTGGAGATACATTTATCCCCTCCATTGTTTTCAGGAAGGCCATGTGAGGTTCCTGAGTTTGAGAGGGTGGCCTGTAACATGCTACAAATTGCAGAGCAGTCTTGCCTATGGTTAATTGCACCTGGATGGTCTCCGATGCATCATGCGTTGCCACCAACCTTGAGGTGTGGGTGTCCTTTATGAATATGGACACCCCCCCTCCTTTCTTGGTGTTGTCCGGATTTTGGGGCCGGAAAGCATGATATGAGGTGAAACCTGCTAGTGCTGGGGTGCTCTCAGGAGCCTTGAACCAGGTTTCTGTCACAGCACAGATATCGATGTTCTCCATACTGAGAAGGGCCTCGAGTGCGTGCATCTTGAGATTGAGACTTCTGGCATTGAGCAGCATTACCCTTCGTTTTTTTACTTTTTTGTGTTCTAGGGTGGTAGGTTTAGAATTTGAGCCTTGCCTAAAAAAGGCACTATGGGGGTGGCAAGAGCCTTTGCCAATATCCGGAAGCCTAGGGGTGACAGGTGCAAGCCGTCCCTTGTGAAGCAGCGTGGCTTGTCCAGCATGTCATCCCAGGCAGACAGACATTGGATCCCTTTTGAATGACACCAGAATTTAAGCCAATTATTAAAGCTGATCATCCTATCACTGTATTGTGGCATCATTCTAGGTGAAGGTAGGATACTGCTCAAGGTCAGGGTCATACCTGCCTGGGCTACATAATCAGAGAGCTCCTCAATGTCTCTTTTCATGTAGTCCAAGGAGGTACGTCTCAGGTCGTTGACACCAGCGTGGACAATGACTGAGTCGTACTTGTACCTGCTGTTGAGAGACCTGAGTGCTTGTGTTATGTGGCGGATTCTAGCGCCCGACAGGCAGCTTACTGTGACCTTCTCCTTACTCAGTCTGGTGAGCGGGACGTCAGTGTGTCTGACTATGGAGTCACCTATGACAAGTATGTTTGGTGTTGTATTTGGCCTTAAGGGCAGTGACTGCTTTGCACACTGATTTTGTTGTTTATGTGTTGTTTGTGTGGTGTATTGAGTTTGCAGTTGCTTGGGTGTCTGCTTTGGAGGCCTCTGCTGTTTAGGTAAATTTTTACTCAGAGCCTCCGAATATGTCTTAGTGTGTTTATGTGTTTGATTCAGTGGTGTGGTTGAGTTATGTGAGACTGGTATTGTGGTGTGTGTAGTTGCCTTCTCCTCCTGCCTGGTCTTGCCAGTCCTGAGTTGAGAGAGCTCAGCCTCCAGTCTGGCTAAATAGCTGCATCTCTCACAAGTGTTAGTGTTACATGGGAGGAGGAGATGGTTGTCCGTGTACATGAGGCAATTGTAACATTGTCTCAGAATTCCCAGATTCACCAAATGGGCAGGAGAGGACGCCAGCATCTGACCCTTCGACATGCTAGAAAGAATTATGAGTTGGTATGAGACAGAAAAGTAGTGGGCTTAGCAGGGAAGTGGGCACTCCTGGGGGTTTTGCTAGTGAGAGATTTGTATAATATAGGAGTGCTTGACCTGCAAAGAGAATGCTTATAAGACAAGGGATATGCTTATAAGACAAGTGCTAAGCTTTTGAGAAGAAAAAGCTATTTGGAACAAGTGCTGCACTTTTTAGTGTAGGTGTAAACTGTTTAGGTTCCTAACAGAGCAGTTCTAAGGGAAAAATTGAAGAACAGACTTTCTGGAGCCAGAAAGAGTTTAACCTTGTTTAACCGGGCTGCCCGATGCTGCTCTAGTGGCAACTCCGCTAAATCGCGCTAAAGCACATTAAAGCGTGCTTGATAGCAGGGGCTGGAAAGAAGCAGGAATAGACCCAAAAGGGAAAATAAAACTACAGTTTCAAGTCAGTAACCACCTCTACGGGGGGCAGGGAAGCTGCTCAATGTTAGTCACTGCCACTGATCAACAGAGAGACCCTCCTTCAGCCCAAGCAAAATGGCCTCACAGAAACTTTCAAACAGTTCAGGAACAGCAAGCCTGTAACTGAACTTTTTAACTCTCAGAAAAGTGGGAAAAAGCAAGATTTTTTTTTTGTTTTGTTTTTACAGAGATAGCAGAGGTTCACAAGTAATATCAAGTTATAACAGTGCAGTAAATGACCCCACACAAGAGTGCTAGGTCAAGGACAGAAAATATGCAAGTTTTAAGAAAAGCGATTTAAAATTAAGTGCAAACAGGAAATTCAGCAAACAGGTTTTGGTTGTGCTCTAAATACAGCTACTAATACAGAAATCAAGTTTAACAAGCCAGAAAATGCTCAAGCTAGGCAGCTATGCAGAAAAACTTAGCAAATAAACAGAGAAAAAATACTTAAAATCTCAAAAGTGGCTCCCTTCTTCTCTCAGCGTTTTTCCTCTTGGTGGGTGCTTCACCAACAGCCAACAAGCCTGAAAAGACGCTCAAACCACGAGGCAACTAGGTTTTAAGAGAGGAAGATGAAGGAGTTATGGAAATGACCCCTAGTGGCCAATAAAACTACAGTTTCAAGTCAATAACCACCTCTACGGGGGGCAGGGAAGCTGCTCAATGTTAGTCACTGCCACTGATCAACACAGAGACCCTCCTTCAGCCCAAGCAAAGATGGCCCCACAGAAACTTTCAAACAGTTCAGGAACAGCAAGCCTGTAACTGAACTTTTAACTCTCAGAAAAGTGGGAAAAAGCAAGATTTTTTTTTTGTTTTTTTTTTACAGAGATAGCAGAGGTTCACAAGTAATATCAAGTTATAACAGTGCAGTAAATGACCCCACACAAGAGTGCTAGGTCAAGGACAGAAAATATGCAAGTTTTAAGAAAAAAACGATTTAAAATTAAGTGCAAACAGGAAATTCAGCAAACAGGTTTTGGTTGTGCTCTAAATACAGCTACTAATACAGAAATCAAGTTTAACAAGCCAGAAAATGCTCAAGCTAGGCAGCTATGCAGAAAAACTTAGCAAATAAACAGAGAAAAAATACTTAAAATCTCAAAAGTGGCTCCCTTCTTCTCTCAGCGTTTTTTCCTCTTGGAGGGTGCTTCACCAACAGCCAACAAGCCTGAAAAGACGCTCAAACCACGAGGCAACTAGGTTTTAAGAGAGGAAGATGAAGGAGTTATGGAAATGACCCCTAGTGGCCAATAAAACTACAGTTTCAAGTCAATAACCACCTCTACGGGGGGCAGGGAAGCTGCTCAATGTTAGTCACTGCCACTGATCAACACAGAGACCCTCCTTCAGCCCAAGCAAAAATGGCCTCACAGAAACTTTCAAACAGTTCAGGAACAGCAAGCCTGTAACTGAACTTTTTTAACTCTCAGAAAAGTGGGAAAAAAGCAAGATTTTTTTTTTTTGTTTTTGTTTTTTACAGAGATAGCAGAGGTTCACAAGTAATATCAAGTTATAACAGTGCAGTAAATGACCCCACACAAGAGTGCTAGGTCAAGGACAGAAAATATGCAAGTTTTAAGAAAAAAAACGATTTAAAATTAAGTGCAAACAGGAAATTCAGCAAACAGCTTTTGGTTGTGCTCTAACTACAGCTACTAATATTAGTAGTATTAACTTGAGACACTGGCAGAATAAGAGAATGTGAACTAATATACATTTGCTGAAGTAAAATAAGTTTATAACTCTAATTGTTGTCATTATCTGTGCCTCAAACAAGGAACACTGCATTCACAGTTATTGTGGGTTGTTGTGACCACGGCTCTCAAACTTATGCACTCCAAATTAAGAAACACAGCCTCTCATAATGTGTAACAAATGGGCAAATAAACAGCAACCAATAACTTAAATTAGCAAGCTCATAGAGAGGCTGAAAAGTACATTTTTTTCCTACAAAAATTTATTTTGCTTAATAAACATGATTCTGTTCTCTTTGCCATGGATATTGGTTAAAAATACTGAATGTGTGACATACCCATTCAATGTAGAACTTTGAGGAACATTAACTTTTTAAGTGGTATGTAACCAAACTTGAATGTTTACTGGTCAGTTTTTGTTTTCCAATAAATGTAGGGTGTCCCCTGTTTATATCTAAAACAAAAACACCAGTGCTACGAGGGTATCTTGCCTTTCCAAGTGTAAGTAATTATGTGGGTGTGTGCCTGACAGGCAGATGGTCACCATGCACTATACTATATGTCAGATCAGAAGGTAAAAAAAAAACGTACATAGGAACATGATTGGTCCCAAACAGCACCCCAAACAACCTGGAAATAAACAGGAAAAAGGCAACTTAAACTTCTGTTAGTCATGAAAACAAAAAAACTAGAATCCTGATGTCCAGAAATCAGCACTTGACTAAACTGTAACCTAGTCACTACTCTGTCTGCAGCAATAGAAAAGGAGATGGTGTGCTGTCTGTTCACATCATTTACCTTCCTTAAATGTGGAAAATCATGTAAAATATTACTGCCATACCACATGCATTTAAAAAAAATATCTCCCGACTCCAACTGCACTTGAACGAAAACTAAATACTGACTCTAAACTACTACAAACTCTAGTCTTTCTTAACTGACAAGATAGTTATACAACATAATTTATTCAACTGCACATGAATGAAAACCAAATACTGACTCTAAACTACTACAAACTCTAGTCTTTCTTAACTGACAAGATAGTTATGCTACAACACAATTTATTCAACATTAGCTATTAATAAGTAATGCTAAACGTAACTCCCAGTCTGCAGTACACCTTTGCCCTGCACTTCAGTTAGAGCAGTTTACTTACCTGTAAAATAAAGTAGTGTGAGAAATAAAATCCTCAATTGCACTCACGTCACGAACCAGAAAACTTCACACCTTCTGTTCTGGGAACAATTACAAACCCACCACAACAAGCTGCTGCTAAATTCCCTTTCAAGATCGGATCCACACCATGCCCATGACTCAATTCAGTCCAGTTGCACCAAGGCTGTCTTTCTCTCCCTCACTCGATTTTCTCTCAACTGACTGATCTCCTCTCCCAAGTAGTTCCCCTCCAATGTGGGCTCTTGCCATGCTGAATTGCTGATGCTGCCTTCTTGATATGCAGACTAAGCGGACCTAATTAAGCATTTCATCCATACCAGGTACTCCGCAGCTGCTTCTGCACAACAGGAAATGAAGCATGCAAAATGTGTAGTAAAGCAATGCTCTGATTGGCTGAGATGTCTACAGCCAGAAGAGAGCGTGCTTTACTGTAGATCTTGGGTGTACTTGACCCAAATCAGGCACTCAGGAAAGCAAGCTTATTTAAGCTTAAAAATGGGTACTCCCAGTTGATTCAGGATGATTGAGAGCTATGGGTTAGTCCCACTAGGCCAATGGTGTCCTTTTAAGGGATCTGAGGTAATGTAGGTTAATAACTAAGGAAATTTGGACAGGGTGCTGGGGAACTTCCCCTCCTCTTGGTAGTTGGGGGAAGGTTTGGTGTGTTTCACATCCTGACTTCCTGTTTCCTGTCCAGATGTGGAGGCAGCCAGGAGGAACAGGGAGAAAACATGGCTGATTCAGCTTTGGCTGAAAATGAAGTGAGAGTTGCTGAAAATGTAGCTGAAATGGTAGAATCACTACTAGAAGTTTTTTTCTGATGCTGTGGGTGCAGAAAAAACAGTGACATTGGAGGAAAAGGAGATTGTAGCTGTAACAGAGATGGATTCAGAGGAAAACTTTCAGAGGAGATTGTTTGAAGGAGAGACACTTACCTCTGAGAAAAGCATAATTACAATTATCTAATCGAGGAGGGGGGTTATAGGCTGATTATTTGGAAGAAATGGTAAACCAAAGTGAGCCAGAAAGTGGAGCAGCAATTTTCATGGTGCAACATCATGGAGAAAATAGAAGAAGAAAAAGGAGAAGAAGAGGATATGCTAGAAAAAGTTCAAGAGACAAAAACGTATGCATGAACTGTGGGAGAATAAGTAAAGAAGAAAGAAGAAATAAAAGAAACAAAAAAGAAGTAGTCATTACTTGTGAGCAGTAGAAAAGAAGAAAGTTTGGACAGGTATGAGGTTTGGGACTTTGTCATAGCACCTCTGGGTATAAAAGCAAAAGAGGTAAGAGCGTTCATTTTAATAAAGAGACTTTTTGTGACTTGATATTTGAGACTGGGCAGGCCATGGAAAATCTTTTGGGTGCATATGAACAAACGAAAAATATTTATCCATGGTCAGAATATGTGGTGCAAGCTTTTTACAGACAAACAAAAAAAGAATAATGATCCAGTTTAGAACTGAAGTTAAAACATACAAACTGAAAGAACATTTAACTATAGGTAAAGAAGTAATGGACACTATAAAAATATATGATGAAAGAAGACTATGGACTGGGGGATGGGAATGTGGAGTAATACTGAAAATGATAATGTTATGCACATACCTAGTATTATTAATGTTTATTGTAATAGGGGTTTTGTGAAGTACAGGGGTCAACCAAAAACTTGTTATTTTTGTGGAAAGATGATCATTTAATCAATGAATGTGATAAAAAAAAGATGTTACTTATGTGATAAAACAGGGCATAATGCAAAAAAATGTGATTTAATGTGCAAAAAATGTGACAACACTGTAATTCTTGGCTAGAATGTGAATTGAATGTGCAAGAAAATGAAGTTATACAGGATGAAGAGATAGAATATGTTATACAAGAAAATGTACAAAAATGTAACTGATAAAGAGGTTCAACATGAAGTTAAAGAAAGTAACAAGGAAAAAGAAAAAGAGGTGACAAGTGAGGAAGAAGCTGACTGGTGCACAGTAAGAAATAAAAAAATAATTCAATAGGGAAAAGAGTTAAAGAAAGGAAAAGAAAAACATAATGCTTAGAGAAAATAAGAAAGGAAAGGGATAAACATTTTATTATACTAACTGTTCTTAAAAGCTGAAAATATTAGCTTTAAATGTAAACAGTATGAAAAATCTTAAAGGGGAGAATAGGTATATTACAATAGTGTGCTGCAGTAGATGCAGATATTATTGTTTTAGAAGATATCCGATTATTAACAGAGGAAGAAAAAACACAAACTGAAAAACTTTGGAATGGTGCAGTAGTTTGGAACATGGGGAAAGAAACGTGCTCGGGCATATGTAAATTATGTAATGAAAGCATTAAAATATTAGATGTAACCATAGTGGATCTAGGACGAATTACGGTAATAGACACAACATGGAAAATATGTGTATAGAATTATAGCTTTATATGCATATGTAACAAAAAAGAGAGAGAAAAGATGTTTAAAATATATTCTTGAATATGTTGGTGTAAATATGGACAAGATAGTGGTGGGTGATTTTAACTGTAATTTAAGGAAAATAAGAGCAACTGTGATGTTAAAATGACTAAGCAAATCATGAGAAGTGGAAAGCTAAGTGTATGGAAGAATAACCACTGGACCTATAAAAGGAATGAAATTAGGACAAAAATTGATTTTTTAATATCTGATAGTTTAACAGTTATAAAAAAGAGTTAAGTAGGCTGAATTTTCAGATCATGTGGCTATATGGGTTAAAGTACAGGAAAATTAAGACTATATAAGAATAGGAAAAGGAATAAAGAGAATCAGTGAAAATGAATTAGATTTAGAGAGAAAGAAAAATTGTGGAATTATGGAAAAATCATATGAATATGAGAGGGTTTTATGATAACTGGACTATTTGGTGGCTTAATTTTAAAGAAAAATATAAAAAGGTGTTTTTAGAATGTGCAAGGAAGAAAAGAAGAAAATATAAAGAGAGATATAACATATTAAGTCAAGAAACATTTAGAGACATATTAGAGAGCAAAGAGAAATATATAAAATTAATCAAATTAAAATTAACAACTTGTTATTTAAGCACAAATATTGCTTATAAGGAAAGAAAGAAGAGGTAGCACCATATCTGAGTAAAATAATAAAAGAAGGAATAATAATAAGAGAATTAAAAAATAAGGAAAGTAAGCAAATAAGACAGCAAGAAGCAATATACAAAATAATTAAAGAATATGTATTGGAATTTATTTATTATGTATTTATTTATTTAACATTTGTTTGCCTGGAAAGTCCAACTTGGAAGGAAGCCAATTTTCAGCATAGGCCAGGGAGAAATGCTCCAGACGCATGTCTTTGTAAAGTGGGAGGAAAACAGAGCACCTAAAGAAAACCCACATGAATGCAGGGAGGACATGCAAACTCTGCACAGAAGGCATCCCAGCCGAGAATCGAAATGGAGAACCTCTGTCTGTGAGGAGACAATGCTACTGCTGCACCAGTGTGCTGTCCTTAATTATTTGTTAAAAGAGAAGAAAACATAGAGCAAATTTATAAAGGTGAACAATTGAACAAGGTAGGTAATGAGTATTTAGAACAAAAAATAACTTTGAAAGAATTTAATGAAATTCTAAAATATATTGACATGAATTCTGCAAAGGATTGGACGGAATTGAATATGGTATGTATAAAGAAATGAAAGAGCAACAAAAAATAATTTTTATAGAACTTATGAATGAATGGTTAGAAACTGGAATTAAAGAGAAAGAGATATGTAGAGGAGTTATAATATTTATATGTAAAAAAGGAAATAAATAGGAGCTAAAGAATTGGAGACCTATAACATTGAATAATACAGATTATAAACTTTTTATGAGAATGATAATAAAAAGGTTACAAAAAATGGATAGAATATATGACAAAAATGTATTCAGAAGGAAAGGAAAATGAAGTCAAGAATTATTATGGATAATAAAAGAAATAATTGATGATATAAATAAAAATGTAGAAGCAAAGGTTATTATAGGGGATATAAGTAAAGTCTATGATAATATTCAATATAAATCATTATGGGGAATTTTCCAGGCATATAATGTAAGCAAAAAATATTGCAAGTAATAAAATCTGTTTATGAAAGGAACTATGTGACACTAAATATAAATGGGTGGATTGGGGAAGAAATAAAAATAGAATGTGGAATAAAGCAGGGCTGCCCAGCTAGTTGTGTAATTGTTTCATTAGTTATGACTGTAGAAGTGAAGAAAATTAATAAAATGTCAAGTAGTGGTGGATACAAAATGATAAAGGAAGTACAATCACAAATAATGTATAATTATGTGGATGATATTGTATTACTTGTTAAAGTATGGATGGAAAAATTAAATAAAAAATTAAGTATACATTTTTAAAAAATTAGTTTAAGTATAAATAAGGAGAAACGTAAAAGATTTGCTTTTGAAGGTATAATTGAAAGTGTTGAATTCAATGAAAACTATGTAGTTATATTAGGAATAGCATTTGGAAGGAATGAATGCAGACAACAATGGGATAATGTACTCAAAGAAGTAAAGGATATGACTAATTTATGGAAAGAAAAAAGCACACTTGTTGAACACCATGGTAATAGAAAAAATTACCTATGTTGCTAACATCTATATGATTCCTATTAAGTATGAAAAGGATCTAATGATGGTTACATTTTCTTTTATATGGGGCTCTAGACTGAATCCAGTCAAGAGAGGGATTCTATATATAAAAGAAGGAGGTGTGGGTTTAATAAACCCAATAGTACATGCAGCATCTTTAATTTTATATAAGGTATTAAAAGGAATTATGAAGGAAAATAAAACCTTGCTAAAAATGATAATATATTATAAATACAAAGAACTGTGGGAAGGAATGGAAGTTAAAAAAATTAAGTAAAAGCATTGTGAATGAAGAAATGAAAGAGTACCAAAACAAAATTGTGTTATGGAAAATAAAAAAAGAATATATGTGAGAAAATAGAAAGGAATGGTACTTAAGTATTATGAAACCATTTTATTGTATTGATCCATGGAAATATTTAGAAATAGATAAGAAAAAAGCCATAATGATGAGATATAATAATTATAAAAAGATTAAAGAATGTAATGATTTTTTATGGAGAAAATTGCCGGTTAAGGCAAATATGCAATACAAAAAAAGCAAGATAGAATGTGTAATAAATGTGGAGAGTTTGAGACTACTGAGCATGTGTTTTTGAAATGTGAAAGAGTTAATAATTTGTGGAAAGAAATATGTAAAGATAATAGGGTGAAAACTTTGTTAAAATTTAAACAAATAAATATGGACAACACAGAATTTGGTTATTATGGTGCACGAAAAGTGGAAGAAGTGAAGAAAATAGAGAGAGTAATATTTTATGTTTCATGACTAAATGAAAGTAAATACAATGGAAAATGGACTCTGACAACATTTTTGGAAAAAAATAATGTTTTGGTTGTGAAAAAAAGAGTGGAGGGATGCTTAAATTGAAGTTTATGGTGTATGGAGATTTGTAAATAATGTAAATATGTAAATAATATGTAATGTATATATCAATAAATAAAACTACTCTTTGGAGTAGCTACAAGGTATGGGAGGGATCTTACAGCAGCAAGGAAGAAGCCTAACAGAAACAGCAGCATTGAGGAGGACAGAAAAGCTATAGTAGGGGTGTCCAACCTTTTGGCTTGCTGGGGCCGCATTGAGTGAACAGAAATGGTCCTGGGGCCGCATATAAAATATATCATATAGTTAACTCTTTCGTTGCTCCGGAAGACCACAGTCAACCTCCTGGCTGTACTGTAGGTGCATTTGAACAATGAATAAATGTAATAAATGCCTAATATTTGCCTTAAAATTCTAATTCTCATTCTAATTCTAATTCTCTAATCTAACAGTTAACTCTAACATCTTAGTTAATATATCTGTATATATATATATATATATATATATATATATATATATATATATATATATATGGGTTTTTTTACAAATAAACAGATATTCACTACAGCACTAGCATTTCTCACTGGGAAAACCATTCCAGCAGTCCAGCTACATAAAATGTCAACATCAGCAGTCCTACAATACTGTAATCCACAAAAATAACCCAACAAATTTGCAATAAAGTAAAGAATTCACATTACTGACTTAATAAATCAATTCTGAATAAGCTACAAGAGGGTCTAACCCAAACAAATAACTGGTGCCAGAAATATGGCCTCAAGCTAAATGCCAAAAAATGCATCATCATCCCCTTTGAGGAGAGTGATGTCCCCACAAATTATCACATTAATAACAATGTTGCAAGCACGCAATAAGTCGTATGGTACTTGGGCACCCAGGTTGATAGAAACCTGACTTTTGACCACCACGTTGTCTCCATTGTAAGGAAAGCTTTTTACATGGCCCACTTCATTAGTAAGGGTATCTCATCCAGGGACAAGGAGGTTGTAACATCCCTGTATTCTTCCTTTACAAGAGCCATTATTGAGTGCAATGCCCCTTTTGGCATGTGCCTCAGCAAAACACCCTGCCAAAAGAAAGACAACAACCATTTCTGACAAAAAAGCTCAAAGGACTAAGTTCACTTAGTTATCCAAACAGACTAAAAAGCTTCTTGCTTTCCTCTGTCTCTCGCTGGTCCCTATAAATTTCATCATTGGCTTGCTTTCCAGGCTAAGAAAATCCTGCCTTAAGAGACTTCCTCTACCTCAGAAATACTGGTTATACTTAAAACGCTCACTACAAAGGCCACAGCCTTCACTGCAACATAAACAAGTCACTTTTTATGGACAGGTTCTTGACACAAAAACCTTCAACGTCTGTAAAAAGCTTCTCTCATTATCAAACAATGTAGTTCAGCAACACGATGGCTGGATGGATAGCCATAAATGTAGTCCTTGGGTAAGTAGCATAGCCTTCATCAAACCAGATGGAAAATCCACATACTAACCTTTCCCAGCTGGATGGCTAAGATCTAATATTGGTTACTCAAGTCTAGTTGCCCAAGAAGAGGGGCATGTTTAACTAAGAATTCCATTTGCAAAATTATATTCAGTATACATATTAAATCTCTCTGTCTCTTACACACACACACACACACACACACACACACACACACACACACACACACACACACACACACACACACAGACACACACACACACACACACACACACACACACACACACACACACACACACACACACACACACACAAAAGCCCCTACTTGTAAAATAGGCAACCTTAGTAATAACATGACACCCACTCACTGAATGAAACTGTCTGGAAGTCAAAATATCTGAAAAAAAAATTCATAATAGTGATGGATTCATCCATGTAATTTCCCACCACCAAACGGACCATCAATAAATCAACAAACAACTGCTCGGCAAAAAGTAAATCAATAAGAAAACCATAAACTATAATGCTACATACTGGTGTAAACATATAACTTGTGTCAATCCCCAGGATAATCCATACCAAAAGATTGTTTCAGAGCTTCAGCTATGTACAAACAGCTTTCTCCTAAAAACTTAACTCACTGATATTTGCCTTGCTTGTTTGTGTCTTTCGGCTTTTCCCGGTTAGGGGTCGTCACAGCAGAACTCCGGTCTGCTAATGATTGGTAGTTGACTTTTATGCGCCAAATTACCAGCTCTGATGCACAACCTTCAACGAAGGTACGCCCATTCACGCATGTCTCCACGCAGAAGATGCTCTAGCTGAGAATCGAACCAGACAGCGTCTTACTGTGAGGCGACAACGCTACCGCAGCACCACCACAACAATAAACAAACAAACAAACATTTGCCTTGCTGTAATTATAACTGTAAAAAAATGTTTTTAAGTTTATTCTGTACCTCAATGATTCTCACTGTTACGAGATGTAATCTCTGCCATATTGTATGAGTACTACATCCGTAATTTGCTGTCTCTCTCTCTCATGTATTGTATTATATTGTTTTGTGTTATTTTTGGAACTTTTCTCCCCGGGCCTCCGCTGAAAATGGACCTGTGTCCAGTCGGACTTTCCCGGTAAACAAATGTAAAATAAATAAAAATAAACCCCTCCAATCTAAAGCCATTTGACATTCAGACATTTTAATTTGTGCAGAAGTTACTCACAGACTGACAGTTTACTGAGCTGTAATGCTGACCTTTGCTTTTGAAAAAAACAAATTCCCAGACTTTGTCAATAGCTCAAAGTGTAGAGAGGATTATTTATTTATTATATATTTATTTATTTTTGGAAAACATCTTTAAAACTGTTAAATTGATTACAAACCCAGAAACACAGAAAAGTTATTGTGATTATATAAACCACAGACTGCTGCAAGAAATCAAAGTCAGATTAGCACTCTATGCTTATGTCCGAACAGATGAATCATGCCTGTCAATTCCAAATGAAGTAAAGTAGCTTAATAAGGTTATATGCAAGGTTACATGGCAGTTTATACTGGAAATAAGCAGAGATATTAAAAAGGCTCTGTTTTTCATAATTATGCCGAAAGTCTTCCAAGGTAAATACAACTTCTGATTTAGTATGGAACTATACCTCTCAACCTTAGAGCAAGAAATCCGGACAAAGCGAAAAATAAAAGTGGGACACAGGCTCAAAAATAGTTATGCATCACAGACACCATTGAAACAACTGTAGCTGCAAACATTATACATCACGTATAATCTTTCTATCCCATTATTGTCAGTTAAACATTATATGGCTCATTCAGTCCTGCCTTCTTTTGCACCAAAGAAAACCATGCTTTGAAATGACAAATGCATTAAAAATTATAAATAAAACACATTGCATCAACATCCTGCAACTTCCTACCTGCAAGCGACCAAAGAGCTTTCACTAAAACTAGGGCTGGTTGTTTCCCCAGAATGACAGCTCTCCCTAATTAAATCTAATGGTATACAATGTACCAGTATCTGGACTACCTGAAATAAATTAAATTATGGCCTGTAAATTGAAAGTACACTTTGTTTAATTAAACTATATTTCTAAGCCCACTTAGTATATTTGTTCAGTAACATCCCAATATCCATTTCCAGATCACTTTACAAGACATTGGCAGTGGTAGACTTGGCATCCTTCAGAACCCCACAGGCCCACACTAATACATTGTCCATTAAATGTAAATATCCATCCACTGTAAATGGCAATAAGCTATGTCTTAAAAAATCTACTTCTGGCATGCGTACCAAAGTATTAGGTTTTGAAACAAAGAAACATATTCTCCACAGTTCGTAAGTCTCTGTCTTTAATAATCATCTACAGTTGCAGCACTCCCAACACATAAGCACATACATACACACTAAAATCCCCAACATTTAAAAAATGACATTGTGCCCACTTGATTTGCCAGTATTGATGATCCACCAAAGCTATGCTTACTGTTGTCCAATCTACCACTGCTTAGACCCCACCAATGAAAAAACAGTACTAGGTGCTTTTTTGTTTGTCTGAAAAAACAATACAACTTTATATGCTACAGTCCCACATAGTCAGTCCACTACTGACCCATTAACTCTAGGCTGCTGTCTCATTCTTACTCCCTGGAACTGCATTACCTTGGATGACTACTTTTATTTCCTAAGCAAAAGACAAAAATTAGAAGATAAGGCAAAAATTCAGACATTCTTTGAAAATCCATACAGTTAAGAGGTATGAGTTAATGTTCAATACAACACTCTCCCTGTCAGGAAAGCCACAATTTAATGAAAGTGTACTTTTAATGTATGATATATTTATGAGCTAACTTGTTTGTGTTCAGTAGGTAGACTGATCATTGTTAGCCTCTTTGTGCATGCGTCTCTCTCTGTCATGCACACGTATACACACACTCGTCTTCTACTTTCACGCACACAATTCTGCTTTCATGCATGCACTCACTCACTCCGTACTTACCTATTAACACAGGTAATTGCTGTCCCTTTCAAAGGCAACAGCGGCAAATCCATGCATGAGTCCCTCTTCAGCGAGTACACACACACACACACACACACACACACACACACACACACACACTGATTGTTCGGCGCAAAATAATGGCGTAAACACACAGACCCTTTTTTGGCTCAAAAACAAAACTAGAAGGGTGCTTTGGCGCATGCGCACACTGACATGAGCATTACAGGTCATGGGAGCGAAAAACACAAAACAAAAAAAGTGTTTTGGGGCATGCGTACATCGATGTTGCAGTTATAGGTTGAGGGTCATATGGAAAAGTTCTGAGGGCCGCATGCGGCCCGCGGGCCGCAGGTTGGACAGATCTACTATAGTGGGTTTGGAGGAGGTGGAAAATAAGGATTTGGAGAAAAAATGTTTGCTATGGAGCTTCAAAATATAAACAAAATTTCTGTGTGGTGGATATTACAAATGAGCAGTGTTTACCTCGCTCAATGGAGCAGGGAAGTAAGTGAGTCTGTTGAAGTGATGCAAATTACAAAATTGGCAACTAGAAGGCTTGCAAATGATGTTCTATTAACAATAAATGAGAAGGATGATTCAGGTGACAGTTCTCTTGTTTCATGAGGTCAGATGGCAGATAATTGTTTGGTAGTGTTGAGGATGGTAATGTGGAAAAGGAACCTGGCAATATGGCAGCAGAGAATGCAATAAAAAACATATGCAGCAACACTGACAGAACATAATAGAGGAAATCAGCAGCAAACTCATATGTTCAGCAGTGACAGCAGGCAAAATGCAGAGGAGCAACAAACTGTAAGTAAAACTGTTTTTAAAAAGAAGAGAAGACCAACTGTTATTATAAGCACAAAAATGGCACTGTAATAGACAGATAATATGTATGGGACAATTAATAAATGTTTTATGTTTTAAAGATCAAGACATTTGGTCTTTTATAGATATTGGGGCAAAGACTTTTTGTGATTTAATATTTGAAACACAATGGCTGATATTGAAATTTCTAGAAATGTATAATGAAAAGAATAACATTTATCCATGGAACAATTATATGTTTTCAGGTAACAACTTAAATGTAAAAAAAAAAATTACTTTTCAGTTTAGAAATGATGAAGTGAAAGAAGATAATATTAAAAAAATGCATACATGTTTTTTGTAAAACTGTTGATAATATTATGAAAGTTAAAGATAACTTATGGAATGGAGGGTGAAGATTCAGAACTGTTTTGAAAAAACAATAAACAAAGCATGGTGAAACACTTGCCAAGTGTCATTTTGTGGCTGTTTCTTTTGTATGGACTTTCTCATTTAATTAATGACTGTGACAAGGTATAATGTAACCAGTATGGTGAGAAAAGGAGCAAGAAGGTGTGTGCCTGAATGCAGGTGTTGAGAAAACGTGACACTTTTGGATGGATTGTCAAGAGCAAACAGTAGATAAGTAAAAAGAAAGGGAAAGGGAAGAAAATATAGATGAGGAAGGACAACAAGAGACTGGGGGAGAAGGCAAACTAGGTGAAGAAAAAATTGTAGAAGAAGGAAAAAAGTATGGAGGGGAAGATAATATTAAAAAAATGCATGCATGTTTTTTGTAAAACTGTTGATAATATTACGAAAGTTAAAGATAACGGAAACTTATGGAATGGAAGTTGTAAGTCCCCCCCAATAGACTTCACAGTAACATCCAATAATGGTACGTACTCTCATATCCCCAGATCCAACTACCAAACTACTAGGTATCACCATAGATAACAACCTTAACTTCGACACCCAAACTACCAAACATAAACTTCTTGTAAATATTTGTAAATCAAACAACAGGGCTGGGGACTCTCTCTTCTCTAATACTGTTGGAAAATCCTGGAACCTTCTTCCTAATGAACTTTCCTCTCTTCCCTCTATATCACTCTTTAAAACCAAATTGAAACTTTTCCTCAGAACACACTGATTGTGCCCCTGTACTAAACCTGACTGATCAACTAGCTCTTCTTACTTGGTTCAACCTACCTTCCTTTTATTAATAATAACTTACCTTGTCCTTCTATACTATTACTTACATCTTCAGAATCTCATTAGGGAGACTACTTTTACTAATATATTGTATAATTTCAGCTCCTGCTTTTTCTTTATGACTACTTGTAAGCTAATATATTGTATAATTCTGCTGCCATCTTTTTCTTTATAATGTATTGTAACTACATTTTGTATTGTACTAATTGTATCTGTATATTTTGTACTATGTTATGAACAAATGACCTCTTTGATTATTCTCTGTACTGCCCCTGCAATGTTCATTGTATACATTCATTTTTGTATATGTGATTTTGTTTGTTTCCTCGGAGTTTATCTTCCCGGGCCTCTACTGAAAATGGACATATATCCAGTTAGACTAGCCCGGTCAACAAATGTAAAATAAATAAATAAATAAATAAAAATGAGGCGCCATAGAGCACATGCAGAAGAGAGGTCAGGAGAAGGGATTGATACTAATAATTTTTTTTTAGAGTCCTAGCCACTGAGAAGTCTGGTTCTGGGGATCAAGGATTATTTGTATATAAACTCAGGAAAATGTTAAATTGTGTAAAGAGTAAAATGAAGAAAATGAACATTTTAAAATATTTCACCTAAACTTAAAAACTGATAGGGATACTGGAATGGTATGCTAAATGAGATGTGGATGTTATTCTGTTAGATGATGTAAGATTCTTGACAAATGAAGGAAGACTGCAAACCAAAAAATTGTGGGGTAAAAATATAATATGGAACTTAGGAAGTGAACTTTGTTCTGAAGTGACAGCGTTAAGTAAAAATAAATAGTGAAAATACTAAATGTAATGTTGGTAGGGTTGGAAAGGTTAACTGTTGTGGATATGAGGTGGAGAGAACATGTTTACAGAATTATGGCATTGTGTGTATATATATATATACATATATATATATATATATATATATATATATATATATATATATATATGTATATAATCTAGAAATGAAAAAGAGAATTTGTTTAATCCAATATTAGCCTATGTGGTGGTTAACATAAAAATTATAATTGCTGGGGACTTTCATTGTGATTTTAAGGGGAAAATGTAAACATAAGGGAAATATGGAAACAATACAAGATGTGATAAAATGTGGTAAATTAACTGTGTGGAACAAAAGTCAATGGACTTATAGATGTGGAACTTGGATCTGAAATCAACTATTTTGTATTATCAGAAGGCTTGGGGGTAAAATATGGTGGTACAGTTGTGGTGGGTTTTTCAGACCACTTATCAATATGGAAGAAGGTGATGAAAGAAAGGCAGTATATTAAAACAGCAAAGGATATAAAAAGAATAAATAAGGAATTACGGGATGAAATTAGAGAGTGATAAGTTTTGTCGTTATGTAAGGACCATACATCCATGAATTACTTCTATAAAAACTGATCAGAATGGTGCATTGAATTTAAAAAGAAGTATAAAAAGTATTTTCCCAATAGCAGGATAAAGTAAGAAAGGAAGTGAAAGTGAAGTATGGGAAATATATAGAAGTGTATTAGAGAATTTAGAGAATAACACAATAAATTACTATGATATGGAAAAAGAAGTCTATAAAAGAGAGCAGGAAAATTGTCATTACTTCATAGACATAGGTATTATTTACAAGGGAGAAGGGAGGAGGTATCTGCATATTTGTGTAAAATAGTAAAAGGGATATTAGTATAATGAGGGAAATGAAAAATGTAAATGGTCAGGTAAAAAGAACCCAAGAGCAAATTATGAATATTGTAGTACAGCGAGTGGAAAATATGTATAAGAGGATAAAGAGGAAAATAAAAGAGAATAGAAAGCAAAAAAATCCAGAATGAGTTAAGGAAGAATTTGAATTTAATATCAGTGAACTGGATAAAGTACTTAGGAAAGTAAATGTTGATTCAATATCAGGCTCAGATGTGATAGGGTATGGGATGTACAAGAAATTACTGTACTGACAAAGAGTATTTTGTAACTGTATTGAATGAATGGCTAAAGGAAGGGTTTGTTTATGAATTGCTATGTAGAGGGATATTAAAATTTATATGAAAGAAAGATAAAAATGAAAAATTGGAGACCAGTCACACTAAATAAGACAGATTGTTACTTGTGTATGACAATAATACACAGGAGAATGGAAGAAGGATGATGGCTATTATAGAAGAAAAGATACATTGTATAAAGGGAAGGAATGTCAAGAATTGTTATTGGTTATAAGAGAAATTGTGGATATTATAAGTAAAAGGGAGGATATAAAAGTTATGGTAGGTGATATCAGCAAGGCATATGATACAGTAGAACATGCTTTGCAGAATGTTATGCAGAGGTGTGGAATAAGTACTTGAATTAGGAGAGTGTGAATCTGCATATCAAAATAATAGAGCAAGGATGTTAGTGACCAGGTGGCTAAGTAAAGATATATGGATGAAGTGTGATACAATATAAGGATGTCCCATGAGTGGAATCTTGTTTGCATTAGTAATAAATAGGATAGTAAGTGAAGTAACTTATAAAATGAAAGATGCTAGATATGTGATGCAAAAGCAGATGGTGATTCCAGTAGTGTTGATATATGCAGAGGATATAGTTGTAGTTGCTAAGAGTAAAATATGGATGAGGTAAGCACTAGTTTGTCTGAATGGATGTTTAAAGGAAATATGAATGATTTTAAATAAAGACACAAGTAAGGGTGTTGGTGCTATGGTGAAAATTGGGGGACTGTATTTTTCAATGAATGAATTGTCATTGCTAGGAGTAAAATTAGGGAAACTTATATACTTATGATGCAGTTGGAGGCTATGATAAAAAAATGAAAGAAATAGGTCTTATGTAAGGACATACAGATTAGCATTCAGGAAAAAGGTTTATCTGGTGAATTTGGTTTTAATGGGAAAAAAATAGCATATATGTCAAATGTTTATATAATCCCAGAAAAATATAAAAAGGAAATTGTGCAGTTGATGTTTTCTTTCATATGGGGTTCAAGATTACACTCAGTGAAGAGGTATGTTTTATATGAATGATTATGAAGGAGGACTGGGGTTACTAAATCCAGTTATTTTTCTGCTTCATTAAATCTGTATAGAGTATTGAAGTGAGTAAAAAAAGAGAATCAGAGCATGATAGTGAGAATGTTTAAATATAAGTACAAAAAATTCTAGGAGATTATAAGAGCAAGAAAATGTGAAAAGAATATGTAAATGAAGAAATTAAAAATGATCAAAAAATACTAACATGGAAATTGTAAATTGAGGATATAGAGAAAGATATAAGGATTTGGTACAATAATGCGATGAAATAATATTATTATTATGTAAATCCATAGGGAAATTTACAAAAGAAGTGATGAAAGCCATAAAATTAAGGAAAAGGTGATATGCCAAGTAGCAGAATGTCAGGATTTCCTATGGATGACTGAAATAAATAAGTTACTAGTAAAGAGGAGTTTGCAATATAAAAGGAAAGTTTGATATTTTGTGGGCAGGAAGAGAGAACATAACATTGTTTTTAAAATGTAAAAGAGTGGTGAAAGTCTGGAAGAAGTTGTGCGAAGAGTTTATTTTGAGAATATTTGCGACATAAACAATATAAATATGAATATGAATATGATTATGTGTAAATATTATAAGAATAATAAGAAAGAATATATGAGAAGGGTAGATAATTTATTTTATGTAATATGGGTTATTTGGAATGAATGATTATATAAATTTTTTAATGTGAAATGGATTTTGGCAGCTATATAATGCTTGGGTTGGGAGTGCCTTCTGTGTGGAGTCTGCATGTCCTCCCCACATTCAAGTGGGCGTTGAAGGTTGGGCATCAGGCTGGCAACTCAACACCATAAAAACCAACTGCCAATCATTAGCGGACCGGAGTTCCGCTGTGGCGACCCCTAACCGGGAAAAGCCAAAAGACAAAGAACAACATAATGAAAAATCAGATTATAACTGGGGAAGAATAAGAGGTTATCAATTAAGGAAGAATAATAATGAGGATGTTATAAGAAAACTGATAAAAATGATAAAAAATAAAATAAAAATGTGTATATGTGTACCTATAAATATATACATTTTGTAATTATGCAAATAAAGTTGTTTTTAATGTTATATTATGTTAAATAAAGGACCATTCTTTTCAGTAAGTGCCATTTGTTTGCATCTACCTGACCTACCACAATCTTAAGCAGATGGAGCCTCAGTATGATGTCTCATCAGAAAGATAGCATCCCCTTTTGCTCAACTGCAGTGTCAGTACTGAAAAATTTTAAGCTAACTGCCTGGTTGGTGAATAGAATATACAGCCTTCTACACCAAAGTCAACTTTGCCACATATTGAGCTATTGACTTTGCATATATATAACAGCTTTACCATTTTAGCAAACCTTTTCCCCATACTAAACTGAAGGACCTCAGTACAAGTAAATATGATTATCCCATTTATGGATACATATGTCCACAACAAAATCAAACATAGAAAACAAAATCATTAAAATTTATCAAGTAAATCGCTTAATTTTGACCAAAATCTAAACTGGTGTGTAATATTCAAAGTTCTCATTTTGGCAGTTGACAATTCTTTTTCACAGACATTTTTTTGCTAAATTAATGAATTCGGTGAAAGAGACAATAGTTTTAACATTTGATGTTTTTTTAAAGTCATAAAACACTTCTCACTCTTGCACATTTCTTTCTGTAACTAGTAATAGTACACTGGAACAGCTGAAGTTCCACGTGCCACAAAGAATTAAGAACAGGTCATTCCAATTATAATTCAGTTGTTATGGGGTCGTGATTTCTGGTGAATTTCTTCATAGCCATGTCGAGAACACATAACTTGCTTACGATCAGAGAATCAATCACAGTTCTCTATATGATATTCAGAGTGGCCCAAAAAGAAAGTCCACAACGTCTCTGTGACCAGCAACACTCACTCTAGGCTATCATTGTAACTACGGAGGTAGAAAACCCTCTCTGGGTAGTCAGAGTTAACAAATGAATGCACAAAAATCTCTGTCTTTTCCACCTTGTTCCTTCTGTTCTTCACATTCACCTTCCAGTTCTACTGGGCTTAAATAACCAGCTATTTTAGAGGAACTTCCATTTCCCCTGGGCAAATTCAAATAAATGAGGCAGTCTTTGTAACATATCCATTGCTATATGTGCATTAGTAAAAAAATGAATTCCATTTTAAACAAACACATTTATGGCAGCTGGAAGTGTTAGATTGCACTTTATTTTCTCTGCTCACATTCCTTAATCATATTTGTACATTGCTGTCTCTGCTGAAGTGACATCTTGGAAAAAAACATGCTCAACAAACGCTGGTTGACTTTCCATGGTACATATTCTCAGTATGCCAAGGATGCCATGATACAGGTTCCTTTTCATATGAAGATGCAAACTGCCCAAAAATAATCCAGAACTTTCTATGAGCTCACTCAGATGCAGATAAAGCAATCTACAGGCCTCCTCAGTACCCAAAGACTTCTTAGCAAATCTAGTTGAAATTATCTTCTTAGTTTTCACATACTACAAACAATCCTCACTTCTTCTCCTTTCACCATATGATTTAGTCATAGGTTTCTCCCTTATGCCTTATCTCCAATGAAACCAACTGCTGTTCAATATAAATAATTTGTACGTTTATGCAGTCTTATTATAAATTCAACAGATCTAAGCTTTAAAGGCTACATGGCATCCTACTAAATTCTTTAGTAATTCACAGCCATCAGCTTCAGAAGATTCCATCTACTTGCCATATTAGACTAGCAGCCCTGACAACTAACATAACTCAAGCATATTCACATCAAGTACAGTGCTCATATCCTTCATCGTATAAATCAAAATCAGGCTTTTGCCACTGTCTCCGTTGATAGTGCTGGCCACACCCTCATGACTGATAGCACCTTCATCTCTTCTTCTGAAATAACCTCTTTGACCATTTCCAGAAACTGTTACACAATAATAACATTCACACCTGTATACAGTCTTAATTTTGTGACTGTCACCTTAATTTTACAACTTTTAAATAGTTGCACCAATTTGTATTGAAGTGAACAATGTCACCAAAGGAGGCATCCAGCTTCTCTTTTCACCATGAGATTTCCCAAAGCATCTCTATGTCTCATGCCCAGCCTACCTGAAGAGTGGGAGAAGATGCTACCAGATCCTGCACTTACTACCCAGAATCCTTCAGCCTTAGTTTAGGAAAATGTTTTCAATTACCTTAGAAACAGCTCAATGACAAGGCTGGGCTTAAGTACTAATATCTTGTCTATCTAAGATAAAACCTGTAACCACATCTAACTACCAGAGAACCCAAAGTCTTGTCAATAAGGTCATATATAATCAGCCTGCTCTCCCTGTCACCCCTCGCCTAGTTTACAGAGCACAAAGAATTAGTCCAGACAAAATCACTAGCAGATATAGGAGGCTCACTTTCTGATGGCATCCCTGTGGAAGGAATGAAGATGCCTTGTTGAAGTTTCAAGTAGTTTATTCAGCTAAGTAGGTAGATGGATAAGTGTTCATACAAAATTAGTAGGTAAAGCACATAGTAGCTGGTGACCTGTTGGAGTGAAAACTAGAAGCATAAATTAAGTTTCTGAGTCACACCAGTGTTCTATGTAATGCTTCATACAAACCTAGCATTTTGACGGCAAGGTTGCATAGAAATGAGATGATCAGGAAACATGGCATAGCACATTTATGTACAACTCAGCACTGTAGAAATTAAAAAAATATCTCTTTGCTTTACAAGTTTTAGCACAACTATAATGCTTAGTGCAACCATCTGCTATATGAAGTGAACATTTTAATGAATCTCAGGATTTGCTTGATGGATTGTTCCATAAATATCAGCATAATAACTGTATTGGAAGCTCACTAATACATTACAATATCACAGATATAGATGTATGCCAATAATTTTCATTTGTGTAGAGCTCCAAACCTTATCTGTACTGAATGTCATTGTCATTCAATTCAATATTGGATTAACAGTTTCAACATTTTTGTGGCAGTGCATTTTTTATAAGTGTGAAGGTACAATTTCTATTTGTGGGACCATGGGAAGGATGATGAAGAAATATATAGTTTAATATTGCTGCCCACTTTTATATTGCTAAGCAGATAAACATCACAAAGAACAATTTCAGAATATGACAATGGGTCACAATCCAATTGCTTTGTAAAAATGTACAGTTTCAAAACATTGTGGCAATAGTAAGATTATGGCATGCTACAGAACTGCACCTCAATACATAATACTAACTGTATTGCAACGAAATCTAAACATATTTACTTCAGTGCAGAAATGTGCTGAAAATACTGTGTTAACACTAGGGACGTATGAAGCCAGATCAGTGCAACGAGAAACATAATTTTGAATAAAAGTGTTGTTTACTAATTGCAGTAAAAAGTGGTAAGTCCTGTCATACTCTAATGGCAGGTAGCCTTTGTTTACTTTATAAAAGTGTTGCATCCTACTAGAGCAACAGATGCTTGTCTATATGCATTTCAAGCTTGCATCTATTATTCCACAGCATTCTTAAACCATGAGCCAACTTAAAAATTGATGTATTCCTATTTTAAATTATAAATGCAGGGCCTGTTTGTGTATCTAAAAATTTTGGAAATGCATCTGACAGATCACCATAAACTGTATGTGTTACACCTTAAACAGGCTATACGAATGCTGCAATAGTCGATATATAAATGTACATTAGTTTATTCATCATGCTGTAGCTGATTTTTTTTTTATTATCTTAGCTTGTAATAAAGATTCCTGTGGATCAATCCTTGCCGAATGTACAAACCTTGAGCACTCTTTTATCTGTTACTGTCCTTACGGATATTATTTTAGATTTCCAAGATGCATTCAAGGTATGTTTATTTTATTTATTTTATTTTATTTTACATTTGTTGACCGGGCTAGTCTAGCTGGAAGAATTTCCATTTTCAGTAGAGGCCCGGGGAGAAAAGCTCCACAAAGTGAGATACATTCTAAGAAGAAGTAAAAAAGTTTACACACACAAATTGTTATATAAAATGTACTAACAGTACTAATAATAATGAACATCTAAGAGTTAGTAATAGAGTTAGCAAGTAAAAACATATAAAAATAAAAATAAAAGATAACACTCTTATGTGTAAAATACTAGTACAGGAGTTAGTTACTATGACTACTCCATGCAGTTCAATTCTCAATTAACAAGTAGTGACAAAAGAATTGATTGGATTTATATGGAAAGGCGCAAGGGTAGGGGCAATAATGAGGATGGGAATAAGGGTTTTGTTGGGTAGTAATAGAGATAGACTAATCAGGTTTATGACAGGAGCAAAGCCAGTGATTTTGGAAATGCCTTTTAATGTTTTGTTTGAAGAGGGGCAATGAAGTTATCTTTGTTAAGCTAGTGGGTAACAAATTCCATTTTGACCCAATAGCATTGGTAAATAGAGAGTCACCAGCATTATTATTAGACTTTGTTGAACTTGTCAGAAGTTTGCTGGATGAGCGGAGAGAGTTGAGATTTTTATATGGGGTTATGAGTTGAGAGAGTATTGGGGTGTTATTAGGTTGGTATAGTATTTTATGGGCAATGCAGAGTTGATGGATTAAAAGATAGTTTTGAAACTCAGGCCAGCCTAGAAGTTGTAAGTTGAGGCAGTGATGAGTTCTATAGGGATTACCAGTAGCAAAGCGGGCAATGTTATTATAGCAGGTTGTCAGTTTGCTAAGGCTGGTTTTGAGGTTAGTGAAGATAGGCGCAGCATATAGAAGAGTTGATATAAGATGAGAGTGAGCAATCCTTGTTCTGGTAGGTGGTGTAAGAAAAGGTCTGATTCGATATAAGGATCCTATCTTTCTGTTAACTAACTTTATGGAGTTGTTAATGTGTAGGTCGAAAGAGTTTATTGTCAATTGTAACGCCTAATAATTTAGTTGAAGTGTCGGGTAAGATAACAGTGGCGCTGTTCGAAGAGATGGAGAAATTTAAAGGGGAGGTTCTAGCTGTGGGAGAAAATAGAAGAAGTTTGGTTTTTTTGGCATTTAGTAAGAGGAAGCGATTAGAGAACCATGTTTCTACTGTAGTGAATACTTTTTGGGTGAGAGAGGTTAGTTCTGGGGTAGAAGGAGCTGAGCAAATGAGTGTTGAATCATCTGCATATTGAATGCAGGTTGCTTGAGGGATTGTAGTTTGAAGATCATTAATGAAGATGGAAAAAAGAAGTGGGCCGAGGATAGAGCCTTGAGGAACCCCAATGGAAACAGGCAGTAGAGATGAGATGTGATTGTCCCAGAGAACAGCTTGTTTTCTGTCAGTGAGGTAAGATTTAAACCATTTAATAGCTGGGGGATCAAGTGAGATGGATTCGAGAGTATTAAGTAATAAGGGGTGGTTTACCATATCGAATGCTTTGGAGAGGTCAATGAAGAGGGCCGAAGAGAGTAGGTTGTTGTTACGGTTCTGGTTTATAGTCTCTACAAAGGAAAGTAGGGCAGTGGTAGTACTGTGATGTGGTCTAAAGCCATGTTGGCAGTTAGCTATTATGTTATGTTTTGAGAGATATTGTACGAGTTGAAGGTGGATACATTTTCCATAATTTTGGACAGCGGTGAGAGGAGGGTGATGGGCCTATAGTTGGAGTAGTCGGTTGAGTTTCCACCTTTGTGAAGAGGGATTATATGAGATACCTTCCATACTTGGGATGATTCCTTCACTAATTGTCCTATTTATAAGAATAGATATGGGATATGCAACAACCTTAGCAGCCTTTTGAAGAAAAAGGGAAGGGAGTTTATCAGCAGCAGGGTTACAAGGTTTTAGCTTAAGAAGTAGTCTGAGAATATGTGATGTGGGGATAGGCTGTAGGGAAAAATTAAAAGAGGAGTTGGTTGGTTTACTCAGAGGACAGAAGTTGTTAGCATTAAGTTGTTTAGCTAGTGCTTGGATAGTTTCCGTGAAGAATGAGTTAAGAGCATCTGCAGTCTGTTGTGGGGTATCAGGGTCTGCATTTAGTGGGGAAGGTGTTTTGGAAGTTCCTGGTGAGAGGAGTTTATTGATTGAGGACCAGAAAAGTTTAGAATTGTTAAGATGGGTTTGTTGAAGGTCAATGTAGAATTTCTTTTTATCAGCTATGACTGCTTTTTTAGTTAGACTTCTATGCTGTCTAAAGAGTTGGAGATCTGTTTTATTTCTGTGGGATCTCCAGATGGCCCAGACTTTATTCCTAGCGAGAATAAGATTTTTAGTTTCATGGGAGAGCCAAGGGGCTGTATTGGATTTTATTCTAATAGCACGTTCTGGTGCATGTGTGTCAAGAATGGATAGAAATATTTTGTTAAAATGTAGTACTGCATCTTCAAGAGGAAGTGTTTTTAGTGGGTTCCAGTTACACGTGCTGAGTTCGGCTTGAAATAGGTCAGGATTAAAATGTTTGATGGTGCGTATTTTTCTAGTAGTGTGGGGATTTGGACAGTCAGTTTTTTCTTGTTATAAAAGTTAAGGAGTGGTCACTAACATCGTCTGGCAAGGTTCCTACTTTATAATTAGTTTTGGTCTGTTTATGAGTATCCAGTCTAAAATGCTTTCTCGATTAGTGTGTTTATTGAGCCTGGTAGTTAAGGTAATGGTTTGGGTGAAGCCGTGAAGGTTAATATGGGATGAAGGATAGTCTGCATTAATGCTATTCCAGTCTATGTTCAGGTCACCTAGAATGATGGTTTCCTGTGGATAGGTAGTTGATAAGCAACTAAGATAATCTTCGAGTATTGGAATATTGTTACCAGGAGGCAGGTACAGACAGATGATATATATGGATTTTTTGGAATTTAATTGGAGTTTGGCTATGATGGATTCTATCTTGCTATCTTGAGATGATAGGGGAGGAATGTGAGTGATATTTAGGTGGTTTTTAAAAAGAATAGCAACACCACCACCTTTTCTTTTGGGACGATCGAGTCTTACTATGTTATAGCCTTGGGGAATTATTTCAGTGTCTTTAGTGGTAGGTTTTAGCCAGGTTTCAGAGAGGCATAGAATATCAAATGAATGTATGTGAAGGAGGGCATGTAGGTATGGTACTTTGTTGTTTAAGCTTTGGGTATTAAGATGTCCGATTAAGAAGCTGTTGTTAATTATGGGTGTATATACTGTGGGGGAAGAGAGAGATGGACCAGGGTTAGGATGGATATCACCATCTTGAAGGGTAGGATTGCTACATTTGATATCCAGGTAGAATTTATGTAAGGTTAGAGTTTTATTTTTGTTATAGGTAGTCAAGACATAGTTGAGATGTCTAAGTCTGTGGAATTTAGGTAGTTGAAAATTGGGGGTTGATGAAGTAAAAGGATAAGAGATAAGTGGAGTGGTGACTGTAGAGGTGTGTTTATGTGGAAGGAGGGATAGAGTATCAAGAGATACCTTGTAAGAGGATAGGAGATAGATTGAGCATAGGGTGGAGAGTAGTAGGAATGATAGTAAATGCTGGGTATGCAGATAGGTAGCCATGGTAAGATGTGCTAGAGAAAGTAGAGAAGGCAATAGAGTGTATGGGAAGCAGGTTGTAAATGGGAATTCTACTGTAGAGTAGATGTAAAGGTGAAAAGGAATACGGAAGAGTGGACAGAAGAGTGGTGAGGATAAACGTGAGATAGATAAGGAAGAGATGTAGAGAGTTGGAATGGGAAAAATACAGTGGGAGTGTGTTGAAGAGGTGGGGTATGTGGGAGGGATGACGTTTGAGCGGGAAGGAGAGGTATTGGAAGTGAGGGATAGGGGAGTGGCTCACAGTACTATAAGGTTAGGACCCCGGGGGGTGGGTGGGAATTGGGGGTAGGGAGGGGAGCGGAGTGAGCCCGTAGGGCGAACGGAGCGGGTACACACAACAGAGGTGTAGAGCGGAGACAATCAGAAATGCTGGTAGGTATGGCAGGAGCAAACAGTATATGGAAGGAGGAGAAAGACAGGAGACCAAAGTAGACCAGAGGAATAGAAATAGTTATACTGGAGTAAGTAAAGAACAAGCAGTAGGAGGTAAGGTCGAGAGGGGTAAGGAGGAGCTGAGAGGTCAGGCAGAGTACTGGAGCAGTACCAGCACTATTAGTAGGGAGATAGGCAGACGGAAAGATAGAATGTCGAGCTTAGGGAGATAGGGAAAGTAACTAAAACTTTAAGGCCAGATTCTAGGTATGAGAAGTAGTGAAAGGAGAAAGAGAATGAGGAGAGCGCCACCTAGTGGCTAGGGCAGGGAAAAGAGGGGAGAGTATCAAGGAAAAAGAGAGTAATGTAAAGGCAGGAGTAAGGGGATAAGAGAGGGAGAGGTACCGGCTGCTAGGCACACAAGCACGGGGAACTAATACACTCTATAGGTTGGCTGAAAGCAGAGGGGAGAGTATCAAGGAAAAAGAGAGTAATGTAAAGGCAGGAGTAAGGGGATAAGAGAGGGAGAGGTACCGGCTGCTAGGCACACAAGCACGGGGAACTAATACACTCTATAGGTTGGCTGAAAGCAGAGGCTAAAAAATCATCAGTGCAGAGCCCATAACATACTTTGGTTCCTTGATAGAGGACTAAATAAGGGAGGCAGATAGTCTTTCAGTACTGTAGGCAGGCAGTAAATCTTCCGTCACCTGAAGGGCAGGCAGGTCAATATTCAAAAAGGGATTGAGTTGAAAATTATTTTGGTTCCTTGATAGAGGACTAAATAAGGGAGGCAGATAGTCTTTCAGTACTGTAGGCAGGCAGTAAATCTTCCGTCACCTGAAGGGCAGGCAGGTCAATATTCAAAAAGGGATTGAGTTGAAAATTATTTTGGTTCCTTGATAGAGGACTAAATAAGGGAGGCAGATAGTCTTTCAGTACTGTAGGCAGGCAGTAAATCTTCCGTCACCTGAAGGGCAGGCAGGTCAATATTCAAAAAGGGATTGAGTTGAAAATTATTTTGGTTCCTTGATAGAGGACTAAATAAGGGAGGCAGATAGTCTTTCAGTACTGTAGGCAGGCAGTAAATCTTCCGTCACCTGAAGGGCAGGCAGGTCAATATTCAAAAAGGGATTGAGTTGAAAATTATTTTGGTTCCTTGATAGAGGACTAAATAAGGGAGGCAGATAGTCTTTCAGTACTGTAGGCAGGCAGTAAATCTTCCGTCACCTGAAGGGCAGGCAGGTCAATATTCAAAAAGGGATTGAGTTGAAAATTATTTTGGTTCCTTGATAGAGGACTAAATAAGGGAGGCAGATAGTCTTTCAGTACTGTAGGCAGGCAGTAAATCTTCCGTCACCTGAAGGGCAGGCAGGTCAATATTCAAAAAGGGATTGAGTTGAAAATTATCAGAGTAAGCGCATTAGGACAAGAGCGCACAGCAGCCAGGGACCTGGAAGGTGGAATATAGAGTATGTAATACTACTGGATATTATCTGAAATGTGTTTTTGGATGTGTTGTACTATAGGAAATGAAAAAGAAGAATGCATTCATTTTTATTGTATGATACTAATTACAGTCTAAGTAGTTATTTTCTAACAAAAAATATTTTAGATATCTGCCACAATGTCCATTTATGCATTTGTTTCTTGATCACCCAATAGTGTGGCAAATATAATATCCTTATTTAGTAAGATCTCCCTGATGTTATAAATGCTAACTTCCAAGAAAGAATTAATGATTACCATTACATGTGTAATACATAGATCCATTAAGATGATATTTTACTTCTTTCTTGTTTTAATTTAATCCAACTTTACAAGACAAAACTGTCTTTCCATGTTTCATTTTTGTTTAATAATTGTGATATGTCTTGTTGACTGAACACACACTCATCATTGTAGCTTGATGTATGCATATAATGTAATGCACAGTAATGACCATATTGTTATTCAGTATAAAATCCACCGGGTGGGAAAAAAGCAGCAGTAGAAGATCCGTGTGTTATGCAACCCCCATGTACACATAACAAATGGATCCTGGCAGTGAAGCAGGCACATTTCTACAAAAAGATGCAACACACTGGAAACATACAGAAGGTAGCTGGAAATGAAATATTAATCAGTTTTGAAATAGGATCGTAAATCTGCAGGCAGAGACCAACAAGCTGAACAATTCCACTTTAGAGTCTTCAGAAACAAGAAAGGAAAGGCAGTATCACTAGAAGGAAAACAGCACCAAAATGAAGACACTGGACTCGGATCCCTTGAAAAACTTTTATTTGACAATAAAACCAATGTGTTAAGCACTTTCATCAACTGGAGTTTTCGACAATAAAACCAACGTGTTAAGTGCTTTTATCAACTTTCAACAATAAAACCAACGTGTTGATGAAAGCACTTATGCTGGTTTCATTGTCGAAAAACTCCAGTTGATGAAAGCAGTTAACACTTTGGTTTTATTGTCGAATAAAAGTTCTTCAAGGGATCCGAGTCCGGTGTCTTCGTTTTGGTGCTGCTTTTTCTGGTTAATAGTTTTGGTCTACAGCAACTACCACTTTTTCTTCTCACTAGAAAGGAATACAGGCGGAGAGAGAGAGAGAGAGAGAGAGAGAGAGAGAGGGAGAAAGAGAGCAGGGAAATGTAAACACACTGGAAATGGACATGGAAAGAGCACTTGACCAGCTGGAAGAAAACAAACTACAAGAGAGACATGGATGACAAATGATTAACATGTAAGGGGCATAATAGATAAGCAAGAAAAAAGGATAGTAGATAGATCATGCCATGGAAATCACATTGTGGAAACACCAGTACCACTGCAAAAAAAGTCCTCACACAGACACAGGGAAATAGAAGCTGATGAAGGAGATGGGGCAGAGAAGAAACAATAGGTTTGGGCTAGTTTGGCGAGGAGGAAGAAAAGTTATGTATTTACCATAATGCTAGATCTGTGTTGTCTCATTTTCATCCAGCTCAGCTGTTGGGTTGTTGGATCCAACCAGATTCAACTTTGGCATGTTTTTATGAAGTTGTGGATGTGAGGTGCTGACTCCTCCTCTACCCATAATTCCTTCATTTCCACAGAAGTACCTCAGATCAAGTTTGCTGACATATCCCCAAATATTATCTCTATCTTATGACTATGAAAACACTGGGTGTTAGAATTAGGGGACATATTAGGTTCATAGGCTCATTGCTAGGTACTTGGCTATTGGCCCAAGGGCCTACGCAAGCCTAGCCAACAAGGTTCCCTGGCTTACGCCACCCCAAGAAAGTTATTTTCCTGTGCCACTGTCAAGCAGAAACACAGAAGTGATCCCCAGGGTGTATTTCCTATTTCCCATCCACTCATCAAGATTTTTCTTGAAGAGTGCTAATGAAGAACTTTGCTTGACATAGATGGGTAGCCTGTTCCAGAGTATGGGAAGTCTCTGGGATAGGAATCTATCCCTCCAGCATGTCCTGTTTATTATGGTGACAAGGTTTAGGTCCCCAGAGCGTGTAGCTTGGAGGGATTGGGATTTCTTTAGGCGTAGCATGTCCAACAGCTCTGGGTTTGACATAGCTTTATATGTTAGGCAGAGATCACCTCTGAGTAGGCGATATGCTATGGAGTAAAGCTGGAGTTTTTTGAGGCGGTCAGTGTAGGGCATTTATTTGAGTCCAGTAATCCTCTTTGTGAGGTACTTCTGTGGCCTTTCCAACTGCTGCAGATGTCTTGTGAGGTACATTCCAAAAGGGGTGTTGTACTCTATAGTGGGTCTAATGAGTCTCGAGTAAAGGGGAACGATGACCTCTTTTTTCCTGGATGAGAAACCTTTTATGATGAGGTGTGCCACGTAGAAGGACTTTCTGACTACTGTAGCGATGTGACTATCAAAGGAGAGACTACTGTCCACCTGGGTCCCAAGGACTCTTATCACGAATTCGGTATTAAGTAGATTGCTGCCTATGTGGTAGTTCATGGGTACAGAGTTTTTACCAAAGGGGATGACACTGCACTTTTTGGCATTGAGCTTGAGGCCATGGCTCTGACACCAGGCATCTGTCTCAGAGAGGCCCTTCTGTAGGATGTTCACATCATTTGGGGACTTGACTATGGCTCCTAGTTTGCAGTCATCTGCGAACTTCATTAGCCAGAGGCCTTCTGTGTTAGCCTGCACTTCAGAGAAGTAGATACCAAACAGGAGTGGTCCCAGGACGGAACCCTGTGGTACTCCACTTGTCACTGGTTTGAGGTCAGATTTGGAGTCTGCAACTTTTACAGTATGGGTTCTGTCAGTGAGCCAATTGGCAACCCATCTTGTGATGTAGGGATTTATGCCTAGTTTATTGAGTTTAGCTATAATTCCAGAATGGGGGATGGTGTTGAAAGCCTTGGCGAGGTCAAGATAGGCTGTGTGAACCACCTTACACTCATCTACAGCTTTGGTGACTGCCTCAAAGAAGTCGATCAGGTTCAGGAGGCATAATCTGCCTTTTACAAACCCGAACTGTGTGGGATCCAGAGTTTGGAGGTTACCAATGTCTTTGTTTATGAGTTCCATGATGATACGTTCCATGGCTTTGCAGACCAGGCTCATCAGGCTAATAGGTCTATAGTTCCCGGGATCAGTGGTGGCTCCCCCTTTGTGGAGTGGGACAACTGTTGCTGTGCGCCATTCAGTGGGCAAAAAGCCTGATGCGAGGCTATTATTGAACATGGTGCTTAAGTGGGGAGCCAGTTCATTCTGAAGTTCGTGTAAAACGCAGCCTGGGATGTTGTCCGGTCCCATGGATGCTGTGTTTTTGGCTTTAGAGAGTGCAGCTTTCACCTGAATAGGTGTGATTACAGGGACTCTGCATTTTTCCTGTATAGATATGGGCCCTTTAGGGGGTGAGGGGGGAAAGTTACCACTGAACCTATCTGCCAGGATGTTGGCAATATCAGTTGGTTCTGTAATTTTCGTGCCTTTGTGCTGTAACTCAGAGCAGATCTGGGTATGCCATTGAGATTCTTGACATAGCTATATAATGCTTTGTGGTTGTCCTTGGAATTAGTGGTGATTTTATTTTCGTAGCTAGCTATAGAGGATCTTATAAGGGATCTCAGCTTCTTACTGAGGCTGACCAGGGAGCTCCTCCACTCATGGGATTTTACTCTCTTTTGCAACAGTTTCTTCCTTCTGTTGTACAGTTTGTTTATGACAGGGGACCACCAGATTGGCTTCCTTTTTTTGGAGGATAGTGTCTTGGTTCTGTTTGGGATAGCACGATCCATGAACTCATGCAAGTGCTTATAGAGTGTATTTGTGTAGGGTTCAGCAGTTGTAACTGTATTGTCCATCTGCATGGGTGTCATGAAGTTCACTACATCTGTCTTAAGAAGCATGAAGTTGGCTTTGGAGAAATTTTTTACTGTGGTTTCCTTAATGGGGGGTGGGGGTGGGATGTGGATATCAAGGGTGATTAGCTTATGGTCAGATCGGACCAACGAGGAGTTGACTTCAGGTGTGGAACACCGGTCACTCATGTTGGTAATGACTAGGTCTAGGATATTGTTGCCCCTGGTTGGGGTGCGGATAAGTTGATCTAGGGCATTGGAGTTTATGAATTCCAGAAAGCGTTGCACTAAGGAGTTTGTACATGAGTAGTTTTCCCAGTTAATGGTGGGGTAGTTGAAGTCACCCATTATTAGGGTGTTTGGTTGAACCCTAATATTTTCCAGTACATCAAGAAAAGAGGAGTGGGAATCCTGGGGCATGGTGGGGGATCTGTAGCAAGCTACAATTTGGATTGCAGTTTTGCCAAGAGTTAGTTGCACTTGGATAACCTCGGATGCATTATGCTGAGCAACTAGCCTGGAGGTGTGGATATCCTTAATGAATATCAACACACCCCCACCTTTGGTGTTTCGGTCCAGGTTACATGGCCGAAAAGTGTGGTATGAGTTATAGCCTGGTAGTGCAGGGGTGCTCTCTGGAGCCTTGAACCAGGTCTCAGTCACTGCACAAATATCGATGTTCTCCATTTTAAGGAGTGCCTCGAGTGAGTGCATTTTGAAATTTAGACTTCTAGCATTGAGTAGCATTACCCTCAGTTTTTGCTTGCCTGTTCCTGTTATGGTGGTGAATTTGTTACTTGAACCCTGCCTAAAAAAGGCACTATAGGGGCAGCAAGAGCCTTAGCCAGTATCCGGAATCCCAGGAGCGACAGGTGCAGGCCATCTGTGGCAAAGCATCGTGGTCTGTCGACCATGTCATCCCAAGCAGACAGATACTGGATCCCCTTAGAATGACACCAGAAGCTTAGCCAATTGTTGAAGTCAATCATTTTGTCCTTGTACTGCGGTATCATTCTGGGTGGTGGCAGAATGCTACTCAGGGCTAGGGTCATACCTGACTAGGCTACAAGATCGCAGAGCTCTTCCATGTCTCTTTTCATGTAGTCCAGGGAGGTACGTCTCAGGTCATTCACACCAACATGGACAATGATAGAGTCATATTTGTACTTGTTGTGGAGTGACCTGAGTGCGTGGGTTATGTGGCGGATCCTGGCACCCGACAGGCAGCTGACAGTAACCTCTCTTGGTTAGCCTGGTGAGTGGGACATCAGTGTGCCTGACTATAGAGTCACCTATGACTAGTGTGTTAGGTATGTTGTTTTGCCTTATTGGCTGTGTTTGAGTGGCACACTGAGTCTGTGGGCTATGTGTCATTTGGGTTGTGTTGGGGAATGGAGGTTGCTTGTGTTTCTGCTTTGGAGGTCTCTGTTGCTTAGGCAGATTATTATTGAGAGCCTCCGCAAATGTTTTTGAGTTTCTATGTGCGGATTTTGGTGGTGTAGACGTAGTGAGACTATGTGATGAGTGTGGTGTGGTGCAAATGTTTACCTTCTTCTCATGACTGTCAGGTTCAGTCTTGGTTGGAGAGAGCTTTACCTCCAGTTTGGCTAGATAAGTTCATCTCTCACAGGATGTAGTGTTGGGTGGTAGGAGGAGAGGGTTGTCTGTGTACATGAGGCAATTTCTACATTGCCTCAAGATGCCCAGATTCATCAGATAGACAGGGGAGAACACTGGGAGCTGACCCTTGGACATGCCTGAATAAAAAACTATTT
Source organism: Protopterus annectens (assembly GCF_019279795.1). Classification (NCBI taxonomy): domain Eukaryota; kingdom Metazoa; phylum Chordata; order Ceratodontiformes; family Protopteridae; genus Protopterus; species Protopterus annectens. The sequence continues at coordinate 1,366,506,966 of NC_056737.1, read as the reverse complement.
TCCTCTAGATAAGTGAGGAAAGTGAGTACAAGAGCTGTTTTTCTCAATGCCAGTGATAAAAGTAAGTACAAAATCTGTTTTCCTCTAGGTAATGAGGAAGATTGAGTGCTATGGTAATTAGTAGCTTATTTAGTGCTTACAAGTTCTGAACAAGTGCTGAGTATGAATAAGCAAATTTAAGTGCTAAAACTAAGAATCTGTATCTGCACTAGACGAGTTACAGAAACAAGAGCAAATGCAGGCTTTCAAATCAGAAAGTTGAGAGAGATGGAAGATTGCCCAAATGGCCAATAACTACAAATTCTGGGCCAGTACCACTCCTTATGTGGTAGACAGGTTACCTAATACTTACCACTCCCACTGATAAGCTAGAAGGCTTCCCTCCAACACAGAAAGGCTTGAGGGGCTCAGAAGCTTACAAGCAGTCCTGGATACAGCAAATCTGTATCTGGAACACTAGTTACAGGAAAGATAGGAAACAGGCTTACAGTTTTTTTTTTTGTTTTGTTTTTTTGTTTTTTTTTTACAGAAAAGTAGCAAAAAACAGTAGTAAAAACAATCCACATGCAGTGCAAGCTAGCACATGAGTATGTAGCAATATTACACCACCCACAGTTTGAAAAATGCAGTTAAATTAAAAAGGACTAAAAGCAAGTGCAGAAAGGGTTTATTAGGTAGAATGCGGTAAAGAGATGAGACTGGGGGAGTGTCCTAGATCAGTGGGGTGGGCACTGCAAAAGCCACCAAATTTAACTACAAACCAAAAACGGAGGGGGGGGGGGGAGACAGTTTCAGCAGAGATTTGAGCAACCACTAACAGGATAAACTATAAAACCAAAAAATATATACTCAGCTCTGAATATTTGCAGATCAGTATCTAAGCAACAATTAAACTCTATAATAAAGAAAAATATACTCAGCTCTGTATATTTGCAGATAATCTTGTAAGGCTGTCTCTCAGAACACAGGTTCCAATTTAAATGCAGGCTGTTATTAACAGGTCAAATTAAGGGAACCTTGAGTTAGGTAACATACAAGCTATAAAAACCAGTTATATCAGCTGAAGACAAGGCAGAAAATGGGGGTGGGGGGCTGGGGAAGACAGTTTCAGCAGAGATTTGAGCAACCACTAACAGTATAAACTATAAAACCAAAAAATATATACTCAGCTCTGTATATTTGCAGATCAGTATCTAAGCAACAATTAAACTCTATAATAAAGAAAAATATACTCAGCTCTGTATATTTGCAGATAATCTTGTAAGGCTGTCTCTCAGAACACAGGTTCCAATTTAAATGCAGGCTGTTACTAACATGTACAACATGAAAAATTTGACAAACAGGGTCTCATATGAGGATTGCCAGTGACAATATTGGAAAGGGAAAGGAGGGAGGGATGTTGAAACAGATTAAAACAAGACAACATGGATGCAACAGTGTAGTAAGTACAAAACTTTCATATCCAGTGTTGCCTGTTTTCACCCGATTTGAACTCCGGGGCAGATTTTCAACCTGAAGAACACCCGGGTGGTATCAAGGAAGGATATTCCTTAGAATAATGGAACCAAAAGAAGAATGTGATCTGGACTGCATGTCTGATTTGTAATGAGATACAAAGGTATTGACAGTGGACCATGTTGCTGCTGTACAAATGCCACCAGTGGGAACTGTCTTCATGGAGGCTGTAGAAGTAGCCAGTGCTCTTGTAGAATGAGCTTTTGATTTTGCCTGTAAAGGTAAGCTCAGTTTGCTATAAACAAAGGAAATGCATTCTAACAGCCATTTAGAGATTGTGACTTTTGACATGCTTTTATCATAGTTTTGATCTGGAAAAGGATATGAATAGCTGGTCTGATTTTCTGATATCCTTGCTCCTATGTAAATTGAATCTGAGCTGTCTATGACTATCTAGCTTGTGTAACTTATATCCTCCTTTGTTTGAGAATCTGGAAAAAAAGACTGTCAAGTCAACTGACTAATTTAGGATTTTTTGGATGTCACCTTTGTCAGAAAAAAAGAATTTCTCAAGGCCACTCTGTCTTTATGAAAAACCAGATATGGTGATTTGCCAAGATAGTGCTTTTAATTTAGAAATAATTCATGTAGCGGAGGTAATTGCAACAAGAAAAGTAGTTTTCCCTTATTAAACCTTTAGTCCATTGAAGATACTGATTTGAAGGGTATTTGGGTCGAGGCTTGAAGCATAATAGTTATATCCCATAGAAGAACTGGGTCTCTGATTGGAGGCCTGAGTAAGAAAGTGATCTAAGATCAACACAAGGGGTGGAGAGAAAGCATCTAACCCTTTCAATGAGGCCCAGATAGAAATGTTTTTCCACTTGCTTTGATGTATCTTTTTGGTAGACTGTTTCTGAGAAGCAGAAATAATGTGGACAACTGGAAATGATGGCCTGGCATCTCTGGCTATCATTCAAATTGGAGAAACTAAAAAAATTGCAGTCAACTTCAGGGATTTTAGATCTGATAGACGTAATCTGGATGGGCAGCTCTAAAGATCTAGATTCAAATCCAACATCCATGGAGGATGTATTAAATGAGACCATAGGAAGGGGAACCAAACCTGTTAGGGCCAAAATGGAGCAATACGTATAACTCTGGTCTTGCACCTTCTGGCTTTTTGAATGAAGTTTGTTAAATAGTAGTATCATATGAAAGGCATAGAGGAGACCTGGAGGCCAATTATGAACTAGAGCATTGCTCAGTGACTGTCCCTGTGCAAGACTGAAGGTAAAGTAACTGCTGCACTTGTTGTTTAGGAACAAGGCAAACAGATAACAGCAAGTTTGGCCTCTGCTGCTGAAAATCTTTATTGCTACCATTTTCTTGAGGAATCAGTCATGCAGCAGGAGAACTGACCTGTGCAACCTTTCCACTAGCACATTTTATGTTCTCAGGATGTGGGCTGCTATTATAAATTGCTAAAAAGACATTGCCCATTGCCACAGTCTCATGGCTTCCCAGCAGACTGGATATGATTGGGCATCCCCTTGTTTCTTGTTATACCAGACTACAGTCATGTCAGTTTGAATGGAAATCATACCTTTGGGAAGGGAGTCCTGGAATGCTCATGATGCCAGGAGGACCACTCTCATCCCCAAGATGTTGATGTGAAGGTTGGCCTCTAGGAATGACCAAGCACTTTGAACAAAAATTGCAGTCAACTTCAGGGATTTTAGATCTGATAGAAGTAATCTGGATGAGCAGCTCAAAAGATCTAGATTCAAATCCAACATCCATGGAGGATGTATTAAATGAGACCATAGGAAGGGGAACCAAACCTGTTAGAGCCAAAATGGAGCAATGAGTATAACTCTGGTCTTGCACATTCTGGCTTTTTGAATTAATTTTGTTAATAGTGGTATCATAGGAAAGGCATAGAGGAGACCTGGAGGCCAATTATGAACTAGAGCATTGCTCAGTGACTGTCCCTGTGCAAGACTGAAGGTAAAGTAACTGCTGCACTTGTTGTTTAGGAACAAGGCAAACAGATAACAGCAAGTTTGGCCTCTGCTGCTGAAAATCTTTATTGCTACCATTTTCTTGAGGGATCAGTCATGGGGCAGGAGAACTGACCTGCTTAATTTTTCCACTAGCACATTTTATGTCCTCAGGATGCAGGCTGCTATCATAAATTCATAAAAAGACATTTCCCATTGCCACAGTCTCATGGCTTCCCAGCAGACTGGATATGATTGGGCAACCCCTTGTTTCTTGTTATACCAGACTACAGTCATGTCAGTTTGAATGGAAATCATACCTTTGGGAAGGGAGTCCTGGAATGCCCACGATGCTAGGAGGACCACTCTCATCCCCAAGATGTTGATGTGAAGGTTGGCCTCTAGGAGTGACCAAGCACTTTGAACTGTCTTCCCCTCAAGATACCCACCCCAACCCCAGAAAAAAAGCATCCATGGTTACTGTATCCCAGGGATTTGATTGGTAAAAAGTTCTTCCTTCCGATACAGTCAGAAAAGTTATTCACTATTTGATATGATCTCTGCAAGCTTGTGTAAGGTGAATCTTGGTATGGAGGGGGTGAAAACTTTGCAACCACTGAAATGAGAGGGGCCACTGAAGTACTCTTATGTGGTATCTTGCCAAGGGAACTGATGTAATCATAAAAGCCATCAAGCTTAGCAGATGAAGGATTAATCTTGCTTGAGGAAAAAGGATGTTGAATGACCTGTGAGGCCACTAGATGAAGAGATGGTACCCTGGTGTCAGGAAGCTTGGCAATTTGAAGGATGGTGTTGAGATGACATCCAATAAACTCTGTATGCTGACCGAGTGACAACTGAGTTTTGGACTGATTGACTGTAATCCCCAGTTTCTGTATAAGGTGGAGCAAGAGGTCCTGATGTTGAGCCAGCAAATCAGCAGTGGTGAGGAGCCAGTCTTCTGGATACAGGAACACCTAGATCCCTTACAGAGATGAGCTCCAACTACTACCATAAGTTTTGTGAACACCCAGAGGGCTCTGTTAAGACTGAATGGTAGTACTCTGAACTGAAAATTATTAAATCCCAGAGAGAGACAGAGAAATCTCCTGGGTTACCTCTCTATTTTTGTATGATAGTAGACATCTTGGAGAGCTATAAAGCACATCCAATTATTCTTCCTCACAAGAATCAATATAGACTGCACTGTCACCATCTGGAACTTTGTCTGTCATACAAATTAATTGAGATGGATGAGGTCCAAAATCAGTGTGAAGTCCCCTTTCTTTTTTGGAACTAATAAGAATTTGGAATAGACTCTGAATCCTAATTGGTCTTGGGAGACCTGTTGGATAACTGTTTTTCCTAGCATCTTGAAAACTTCAATTGCTGCATATTCCAACTGACTGGGTGGAACTCAGAATATTTATTTTCTTCTTGGAAAGATAGCAAAAAATAATTGAATATCCTCTCGTAATTATCATTAACACCCAGGAAATCACTGTAATATTTTACCAGGCTTGTAGGTGTAAGGATAATCACCCCAGCTGTGTCCAGACTGCAGCAGTCTTCAGGAGCTCTGGTAAAGTTTCTCAGTAAAAGAACTGCAACACTCTTGGTTGTGCAGTCTGCCATTTCCCCTAGGGTGAAATCCATTTGAGTTGCCTCCACCCTGTTCCCCAGGAGGGGCCTGTCTTCAGGATTCCCCTAGTGATAACCCTGTGACTTTCTGAACTGCATCTTCTTACCACCTGTTTGGTTCCTGGAATGGACCTTTGAGAGGTAGAGAAGAGGATCCCAACAGCAGGCAAGATTTGCCATCTTGTTCATTCCTAGTAGGTGTCTCTTTAACTTTTGGTCTAAAAAGTGTGGAATCATTAAATGGAGCATTGATGATGGATGTCTTAAAACCTTCCACAAAATTGTACTGGTACATCTAAGCATGCCAACACATGATTATGCCAATGCCTGCTGCTCTGCCTGTGCCATGAGCTGCACTGGAAAGCAGATGCATGGACACATTAGACATAGACTGCAGTGTAGACAGTTGGGAATCTACTATTTTTTGAACATCCACTGGTAAGTTACCCATGAGGGACTTGGTAAGCTCTTTTGGTAAGCTCAGGTCCCTTAGAAAACATGTCATATGGGCGAGATAGTTTGGAGCTCTAAGTGCAAAGGTCACTGAAGCAAATGACCATTTTCGAAACCTGTCCAATGCCCTTGACTCCCAGTTAACATGTGGACAGAAGAACTCTCTCCTTGGACAGTTTATTTTTTGTGGCTACTGTTACTACCATCTCATCTGCTTCTGGTAGACCAGACAGACCTCAAAGATGATGCCAGTGATGGAGGTCTGGGGTATTGTCATGCATGAAGAATTGAGGAGTGAAGTCTAAGGTTCACCAGATGTGGAGAACATCTTGGATGAGGTGTGGGAGATTGGATCCATGTTGATGGTGGATCCAACTTCCTTGGAGTCTTAGGTGCTGGACCTGAAGTATCTGTCAGTTCCAGAGACCTTTTTCTAGTCTTTTCTACTCTCTTCTCCTTGGATCCTTCTCATTCTTTAGACTTTTCTTTCTCCATATCCTTCTTTTTTTTTCATCTTCTTACCAGGAGAAGCTGAAGCCGGTCTGGAAGAATTAGATATTAAAGGCTGAGAAGCAGCCAGTGTGTGAGGAGGAAGCAAGCCTTTTAGCATTTACTTCCCTTTGTGGCCTTAACTGGCACTAGTCCCAAAAGAGGCACAAATATCACAATTTATATCAAGGTGAGCAGTGCCTAAACAACAAACACATAAACAGTGCAGGTCTTGGGGTGAAATTTTATGTCCACAAGCTGTGGACTTCTTAAAAGCTTGCATTTTATCAGACATTAAAGTAAAACAACAACAATGCTAGAATGCTACTTTAATAAAGAATTCAACTTTCTTTTTCTTCTCTAAAACTACTATGAATAAGTACTGTAAAGAATTTCCAACTATTCTTCTCTAAAACTATTATGAAAAAGCTACTTATTTAACTACCTAATCAAGAAAAAAATTGCGCACAGAAACACAGCACATTTTGCAAACCTTATAAATATCAACTATCGCCTAAAGCTCACTCTAATGCTACAAACATATTTGCACTAACTACAAAAGGGCAGGGAAAGAGAAGTCTATATTATTAGAAATAGAAAAACTTTCACTTATCATTAAGAAACTCAAATCCCTTTATATACATCTGATAGATCATGTGGTAAATGAAATCTGATGCACTTCTGTGGAAAGGAAGGGATTATGGGTAGGGCAGGAGTCAGAGCCTTGGATCCACAGCTTCATAAAAAAGTACCAAGGTCATATCTGCTTGGATTCAGCAACCCAAAGGTTGAATCAGACAAAAATAGGTAACTTCAGATCAAGCTGCTTCACCCCACAAAACCAAAACAAGTGAAGGAAAACTAAGGGGCCAAAAAACAACAAGTGAAAGAGGAGGGAAGGCACGGCTATAACTGTACCGTGCTCATCATATTGATCACAGCTGCAGTATCCATAGCAATTTGGGTAGATTAGCCAACAATATTTGGGAAGAGGAAGAATCCAACAGCCCCCGGAGAATGGTCCTACCAAAGCCTACCAAAGCCTGATCTAGACCTAGAGAAGGAATCAGGATTGTACTACTTTGTAAATGTATAGCAGACTAAGTTGCTGTTTCTCAAATTCAGCCTTTTCCAAGAAGCCATAAATGAAGCCAAGGCAATGGAAGATTGAGCACTGTCCCTATCTGAAATAGTTTTACTGTAGTTTGAATAACAAAAGGCAATAGTCTAAGACAACCATTTGGAAACAGTTTGTTTTGACACAGGCTGTCCCTAAATTTGAACTTTGCAAGAAATGAACAACTGATCCAAAGATCTAAAAGATTTTCTTCTGTTAAGACAGTACCTGACTAGTCTTTGGACATCCAAGGTATGGAGTACCCTTTCTCTCTCCTGTTTATATTCAGGAAAGAAAACAGGGAGATAGATAGTTTTCCTTAAAGTAAATTTGGATACCTATTTAGGCAGAAAAGAAGGATCAGTTCTCAAAGAAACTCCATCTATGTTGAAAATGAAATAGGACTGACTCACCATAAGAGCTTGCAATTGAGATACTCTTCTTGCAAAGGTCAGAGCAATGCATAAAACAGTTTTCCTTGTCAAGACCCTCATGTCAGCCTCATGAGTTGGTTCAAACAGCGCAAATATTAGCCTCTCTAACACAAAATTAAGATATGTGCCTAAAAGGTATTAAGACCTATCACCCTCACAGTTAGTTGAAGTTGATTGAGGTTGGAATGTATTACACACCCCTGTTCTTGTGTGAGTTGAGCCATTCTGTCAGGAAGCTAGTGGTAATTGCCACTGGCCATTTGCAAAAGAGGGAGAAACACTGCTGCCTTTGCCAGAAGAGAGTCACCATAATGATCTTGGTGGAATCATTTTGAATCTTCAGACATACCATGGATATCAGTGGAAAAGGTGGAAAGGCATGCAGGAACATTCCTGTCCAAGGAAAGGAAAAGGCATCTGCCTTCCTGGCCTTCTTCCATGGAATCCTGAAGTAGAATGTTGCCAGCTGATTCTTCAGAGAGGAGACAAAAAGGTCTACTTGAAGGACACCCCACAGATGGAACAAATGTTGGAAAGACCTCCTGAACTAGTTTCCATTCATGAGGGTGTGTCATTGTCCTGCCCAGCTTGTAAGCCACTCAGTTTTGCTCTGACAAGATGTAGGATGCCTGTAAAGTGAGACTGTGCTGCAAAGCTATATCCCAAGCTAACATGGGTAGTCTGCAAAGTGGATAAGACCTGGTTCTCCCTTTGCTTGCTGATGTACCACATGACTGTGGTATTATCTGTAACAACTTGAAAAGTCCAGAGCACCAATTATAATTCAGAAAGTTGAGTTCTTTGATTAGAGTAAGCTTCTCTTTTATATTTATGTGCTTGCCCCTGTCCTTGGTATCCCTTTTGAAACTGTTTCGCAAGCAAAGTCCGAAGCCTCTGTGGTGACTGACTGCTTTGGAGCAGGGGTGTGGAGATGAGAGAAGGGTAGACTTAAATTTATGGATATCTGCCGTCTCCCCAAATGATTTCTCTTCTGACAAATCCCAGACCAGGGATATGAAAAGATGATGGGTGTTGTTGCTGGAACCAAAGAGGCTTCAGATGCCACTGTATCTTTCTAACATGAAGTCTTGTCAAGGGTATCATTAGAATCATAGATGTCATGATATCCAAAATCCTGAGGTATTTCCTAACAGACACTGATTTCTGAGTGGAAAGAATTCCATTCAGAATTCAGATCTGTTTTTTTTTTCTTCCTGTGGAAGAAAAGCTATTTGAACTGAGGTGTTCAGTAGATACCTCAGGAACATAATCCTGTGTGATGGAGTCAAAAAAAACTTTTGAATGTACTCATGGAATCGCAGCTTGTATCTCTCACTAAAGTGAGCAATTCCTGACACTTTGAAAAATAGACTCTGCAAAGATATGATAGAAGTCTAAATATGAAAAAAGGTGGATATGTTGTAGCCTGCAATGAGCTGTAACTGGAACTAGAAACTTTGTGAATACACTTGGAAAAATGGATAATCCAAAGGTTAAGGCAGAAAACGCATAACTTGATCCAGACACACAAAATCTTAAATAAGAAAATGAAATTTGGATGAAAAGGGACATGATGAGAAGAATCTTTTAAATCTAGAGTTACCAGAAAGTTTAAATTATGAAGGAGGGGTAAGAGGTTTTGACGTGACTGCATTTTGAATTTGGCCTCTATCACAAATTGGTTTAAGAAAGAAAGATTTAGAATTGGTCTCCATACATTTTCTTTCTTTGACACCAAAAACATCCTTGAATAAAAAACCTTTCCCAACCTAGGAAGGAGGAACTGGCTTTACTACTCCCTGAGACAACATATGTTGAAGGACAGAGGGAAATAGAAGAGTCTGGTATGCTGAAGAGGAATTACTGCCTAGAAAGAAGGAATTTCCTCCCCCTGAATCCCACTACCATCTGTAACCTTTATGAATGATCTTCAGATCTTCAGAACCCATTTGTCTGAAACAATCTGTTACCAAAGAGAGAAATGAAGATTTCTGGAAGGGAAAAGGGAGTGCCAGGGTGGGAGGGGCAGGGGGACATTCTGACTTGATGGACTGTCCTTTGCTTTGGGGAGTTCCTATATTCTTTTTGGAACCCCTTCCCATCACTCCTTAAACAACTGTTTACTGTTTTTTTTTTTTTTTTTTTTTTTTTTTGCTGAGAATGTTTATTTTGTTTCTGAGAAACCCACTGAAAATTTGAAAAAGGAAGGCAAAAATTTTTTAGAGATTCCCTGCATCAGCTTACTCCTCTCATCACACTTTTTGATAACCTCTGTAGCAGAGGGACCAAAAACTAAATCTCTATCCAAAGGAGAATTTAAAAGCTTCTTTTTCACTGGGAGGTTCTGAGGAGGCAGCCAGGCAACCCTTCTCAAAACACTATCAGTGGCCATAGCCCTGTAAGAAGTATCAACAATAGTCATACACACACTTTATACAATGAGTTGTGACTTGTAAGAAAATGAATAATTTAAAGCAGATGTTTCCTTCACAGGAAGAAATGGTGGACAAAACATTCACATACTTTCACAATTAATCATAGTAAATTTTAGCATATGAGCCTAAGAATTCAAAAATATGAAAATTTCACGTGTGTATCAATTTCTTTCCCCATCCTTGTCAGAAAGTGTAGGATTTGAAAATAACTAAATTTTTAACAGCAGTAAGATTCCTGTGAAAGCTTAAATTGTGCATGGCAGGGTGAGAGATCTATTTATAGTATTAAATACTCTTGTTTATCATCATACAAAAATGTTTAGCTGTTCCTCAACTCTAGAGGTGTCTGATGTTCCACATTTTCTTTGCTCACTTCTTTTTAGCAGTCACATAATATTGCTTATAACTGACTTGCTGCTAGGAATACCTGACCTTGAAAATGTTGCTGGCATTTTAACATTTGCTTATGCCATATTTACAACTGTTTTATGTCAGATGTACACAGAAAGTATTAAGTCATTTCTCTTGATGATCTGTTTGTATGCAGCTCTGCATCATTTAGAAACTAATACTGTGGCACTCAGAGTCTATTTTGTGTTAGTTATTCATCTAATAATTAGGTAAGTGTACTGATCCACTGGCCTCTTTGCAATTATCATCAGTGATGGTGTTTAGAAATCACCAATGTATTTACAGTGAATGGAAAAATATGGTAATGACACTGGGAAAAAAATTATCCATGCTTACTCGAACAATAACTTCTAGATATTTAATTTCATGAAAAACACCTTCCCCCACACAGGTCTTCAGTATCACTATTGGAATACTAGCCCAAGTCACTATTATGGACTTAGAGTCTACAGCTTTCTGATGTTCCTTCATCAAATGCAAGTGAGATACCTGTCGAGCCACTGAAGTTGTTATTCCTCTTTCCTGTTCCACCTAGTATATCATCTCACCTCAATTTTGTCTCATCATTTTTTGAAAACATTTTCCTAATGAATTAATTTTTCCTTTTGTTGTAGCCTAATAATCCCAGCAATTTATAGCCCGGCTATGGCACTCACTGGACAGGTAAAAGGAGGTCTCACCATGGCCAAAAGTCAAATATACTTATTTATGTCAATCTGTGACTTCACTTAAATAAAATATGTTACTAAAAATCTAAAAAGAGACCCCAAGGCCCCACTGCTCAGCCTTTAATATTCTGTAATCTCAAGTCTCTGCCTTGATCTTTCTTTTGTGCAATTAGTTACCTGTACCTGTCATCTGCCTCCCATCCCATTGTTGCTACATCTCTTGCACATATGTGTGGGCCATAGCCAGCCCTTTCTTCATCTGTCTGACCTGTTTCATGACCTGAAAACTTCATATTGTCTTTTGGGAATGTGGAAAACAGATCAGTCTCAGCAAAGAAAGTTTGCTTTATAAAGTTTAGTGATATGCTTAAAAATCTTGTAGGGATATCTTTGTTTAGTAATACCGACATTGTTAAACTTGCATTTACCTTTTTTTTTTCTTTTTTTCATGTAGGGAGGTCATTCCCTGGAAGACTGAATGTGAACGGGTCTTACACAGCTGACTTACAAAATTCTACATCTTCAGCATATTCACAACTTTACAATGACATCAAAGAACTGGTAGCATATTTTTATTTTGAAAATAAAATTTAACTTATTTGACTGCATTGTTACCATCCTGTACTTAGCACAACACTTTTTTTTACAGTTTAATCAAACATTTGACAGTGATGACTATAAAGACATAGTGATATCTAATGTGAGGTAAGTCAAGCTGCATGCACTAAAAAATCTCATGAAACACTTTTCTACCTGCAGAGTACTTTATAGTAGCATAAGTAAAGAAAATTACTAACATTTGTCAATGACAATTGTTTATTTGCTGGTCTCTAATGATCTGATGATATGACTGGACTGTACATTTTTGGGGAAATTATTAAAAATATTTGCACTACAATGCAGCAAATGCAAAATAAACTACTTACTCCTAACTGCAGACTATCCTGGGTGACTCTATTGTAAATACACAGAACAAAATAGTGCCAGAATTACCATAAGGCCGTAGATAGCTTGTGGGGCAGTTAAAGTTCAGGAGATGAGGAACAGTTAACTCACACTGTGACAGTATATTGTTAAGTGAATAGTGCCACATTATAATTCTGTTTTTGCTGAATTCATCACAGGAGCAGCAGTACTATTTGAGATACCATGGTAACCATTTCTCTTAACCGTCTACAGTTTTACAGAACATCCTTGGTTTCTCTCATACTTTGGTCTGTGCATCATAAAACAGGTTTACAATGGTGGTGTCCAACATATGCCAATGGAAGGTCTGGCCACTCAATGATACTTCAAGAGATGAATTATTTCTATTGATATATTCTTGATTTACAATGGACTTGGTGATTGTACTGTCCAATCAGCATTCTCGTTTTTAAATAATAATGACTCTGCGGTATAATTCATGGTAAGTTTACTTGTAACATGTTGTTGATCCATGACTCTTTCAGCAAAGCCTAAAAGTGGTATTTGTCAAAAATGTTACCTCTTAAAATGAGACATCACCACACACAGAACCAATCTAAACACAGAATGAGTGCAGACGCATACCTAACATATTGGACACCCGGAGCGGAGAATTTTTTTAACACCCAGTACAGAGGGGAGATTTGTTTAACACACATGCATACACACGCATGTTTTTCTAACACTACCCCTCCTCTATGACAAATGTTTTAAGTAACAATCACAAAATGAAACAAATAATGGCCAGAAAACAAAACATTGTAATCTGCCTTTTATTGAAGTAATCAGGCCAGATGAATAAAGGAAAATATTACAGTAAAGACAAGGAAAAACATTACATTAATAAACATTTGAAAAAGGGAAAACTTGCACCTAGAAACTGAACTGTTGTAGTACAATAAAATCATTACAGTTATTGTTTACAAGACTTAACTTCTGTAGATTTGTTAATGACTTTGTCAAAATTTATCTGCTTTGCATATTCATGCTCAGTGGATGGACAGATTTGTCAATCTGTCTTCAGTCATATTTTATTGAAGAACACTCAATTAATTTTCATTTTGAAAAGTTTCTTTCACATGATGCAAAGGATATACAGATAGTTAATAAAAGTCTTAAACATAAGGACAGTTTTGAAAGAGATTCATAAAAATCCCATTTCACAAACAATTTCCAAAAAATGCAATACTGTCCATGCCTTTGTTACTCTGGGGTGGATTCTAGCAGCTTGCAAATGTCTTTGCAATCTAAAAATTTAGATTAAAAAATATCTTCACCAGAAAATTCATCATAAATTTTTATTATACTTGGTAAAAGTTTCTAAAGTGCTGTTCTACAGCAAAAATCAGGGAAAAATGGCTGAATGATAGGAAATACTGACATTATTTGAGCCACTGTTTTTAACGAGTTTGCATTTCTTGATGAAAATGATCAAGGCACTCAAGCATTGCCCTTTTGATTTCTTTTGTCAGAGTAAGACCTGCATCTTTTGTTGTTTCTCCTGGCATTCTTCTTTGAAATTGTATTCTTTTTTCAGTGCAGATGCCTATTTCTTTACATTTTTCTGTTGCATAGTTCATAGATTTCTCCACAATTTTTGTGCACTAATCTTCAAGGAAGATCTGTACAACCTGGAGTTTTACTACCCATTGTTCAAGGCTGATACTGGTTGTTTGCAAATGTTTTTTGTCTCATTGATCACCTCAAAAACTTCAGACCGGAAAAAAGATACCTCAGAACAGAAAAATCACATACAGCAAACAGCAAAATCTGAGCTGACACTTTTGTGTCCACATTTTCTTTTGGATCCCACAGCACTTCAGCACTTCAACGGTTAAGATTACCTTTTCAATATTTGTCAATATTTGTCTCTACTGCCCGCATGGCTTCATAATGAGCACTTGTTGAGAAAGTCTTTTCACTGTTATGCGTACATTCTTCAATATTTTCCATCACTGAGATGATACTGAAAAGAATAAATACATTTTTTTCAAAGTTCCAAAAAAAGTCATACATGAAACATTTCCAAAAAAATGAACACAACAGAGGTTCAGAGAATGATTTGCAAAAAGGTACAAATAAGGACTTTGAATTAAGTTCTTTGATTTTTGCTTGGATACTGGACATAGTTGCAGCACTGTCATGACCTTGACCATGACAAAGGTTTATGTCCAGTCCATCACTATGCAGTTGCTTCAAGATCTTTTCTATGAGCTCAGCAGCAGTCTCCCCGGAAATAGGAAAGAAGTCTAAGAAAGACTCCTTTATTACCATTTTACCATCTTCAGTATGAACATATCTGATCGCTTCACACATTTGACTTCGACACTGTCTCCCACTCCAACCTCCTCTCCAAGCTTGCCCACTCAACTTATCCACTTCTACTCTCTCTTGGTTCAACAGCTACCATACTCTCCCTTTCTCCCTACTAATATGGGTGTCCCCCACGGCTCCATTCTAGATCACCTTCTTTTTAATATCTTTACTAACCAGCTATACCAATCTTGTCCCCAGTCCTCCCTCATTCAGTTTGCTGATGACTCCACTGTTATCTCTTTTGCTGATAACCCTACAGATCTACTATCTATCACACAAAAATCCTGTAACCTTACTGAATCCTGGCTATCTAACAACCAACTTATTCTTAACCCTCAAAAAACAAAACTCCTCCTCTTCCTCCAAAAATCCCTCTATCACCTGAAATCATCATTTACCATCTCCTCACTAAATAATACTTTCATTTTCCCTGAAACTCATACTAAGCTCCTTGGTGTGATCATAGATGATCGGCTCAAATTTGATCTAGATGTACATCACTGTATTAAGAAAACACACCAAAAGCTTGGTTTATTGTATAGAAATAAAAGGTTTCTCACCCCTGATGCTAGAATCTCACTCGCTTATGCCTACCTTCTTCCTAATCCCTTTTATGGCTCACAAATCCTAATTAATCTACAGTCTTTTCTTCTTTCCAAATTAGAATCTACCTACAATAAAGTAGCCCGATTTGCTGCTAACCTGTTTTTTAAATCTCATCATTGCTGGCTCTGAGGACAATTAACTGGTTAGAATTTCCTAACCAACTCTTATTATCTCAACTTTGAGTTATTCATTCCATACTGAATAAATGCTACAACTGCCCTAGTATCTCTGCACTTATCTCCCTTTACACCCCCCCCGTCGATTTCTCAGAAGCTCTGATCAACACCTACTTCAAATTTATAAACCTAACAGATCTATTGGAAAGTATCTCTTCAGCTCTTCTCTTGCCTTCCATTGGAACAAACTTCCACTGCCCCAGAGAAATATCTCCAATGTTCACGAATTTAAGAAAACACTAAAACTGCACCTAAATAGTAACTGGTCTTGTCTCTGTAATCATCCAATTTGAACCCCTCCCCTACTTTACCTCTACTTTCTTCCTAGTACCTTCCTTTTGTTTCTCTGTTATCTTTTCTATCTGTCTCCTTACACTTTAATTACAGTTATAATGTTACTATTACTATTACTGCTGATATTGTCAAATTCCTTGTAAATATTTGTCTTACTGATGTTATGTGGAGATTTTCTCCCCGGGCCACCACTGAAAAAGGGTTATGCCCAGTAGGACCATCTTGGTTAACAAATCTCAAATTAATAAATGAACAAATAATAGGAGTGTTATCAAAAAGAATTCCAAAGTATTTTGCTTTTTTATTATCTGCTACTATTCTTCTTTGACATGGTTTCCTGGAAGATGAATGAATTCATTTTGAATTTTGGGAGATAAGTATGAAATATGTCTCCTTCTAGAAAGAATAGCATGTTTAATTTTTACAAAATATTCCTTCAAAAGTTGGCCTTATTTTGAGAGCAATTCCACTAACTCAAAAAAATCCTTTGTTTTCTGATGACAGTATCCTCTGTGTTGACCACAGAAAGAAAAGTTTTGTTTGGCCAAAAACATAATTCTCCTTATCCATTTCAATCTGATGGATTTTATCAATAGATTTTTGGAGTTTCCACCCCATTGTCAAGGTCTCCCATTTTTCTAAACAGGAGAGATGTGGTTCAGATTTCTCATGTCCAGAGACTTTAGGACACAATTATCCCTAGGTTTTAAAGCCAGTAATAAAGATGGATGTTCCAGCTCTTGTCTTATTATCTGCAGCAAAAACAAAACAAAAACAATTCTTGATTTTGAATAAACCATCCAAGTTCTCAACACTTCTTCTCCATTTAGTAAAGGTTATAAAACCATGAAGTTGTCAAATGTCAGCTGTCTACTTTGGTTGTTTCTCCTTCTTGGTAAACATAGAAAAAGGTCCGTCTTTATTCTGAAGATGTTCACTTCACTTTCCCTCCTAACCAGATTAACTGTCAAGTCATCTGGAACCAGAATTGGCCAAGCAGCTTTATCAGAATAAATCAAAATATTTCTAGTGTTTTCATCAAACTCTTGGTCTTTACTACAGTGTCTTTCTTCTCCATTATTATTTTATCCTCTTGATATTGATTTTAGCTAACATTTCCTCCCTCTTCCATATTGTCAGAGCTTATAGAAGATTTATTTTCGTCTTTCATCTTTAGGTCATCTGAGCCTTGTGCATCTTCTAGAAAAGGTACTTTGGATGCAGCAGCTTGCATTTCCTCAGGACATTCGTTAACAGTATGCAGTACTGAAGGCATTGTAAATTTCAAAATAGATCTACACATTGCTTCCTTTGCCTCCTCTTTTGCTTTTTTATTTTTCTTTGTTTAGCTCCACTGAATCAATTTCTTTTCATGTTAGCATGGTTACTTCACTTCAAATTTCTTTATGAAATTCAGAATTATGAACCAAACTAGTTAAAAAAATAAAAATGACAAAATTACATTACATGCCATAGAATACTCCTGTTTTAAGATTTGGCTATGACTGTCTAGTAAAAAAAATACATACATATATATATATATATATATATATATATATATATATATACACACACACACACACACACACTCACTCACACACGCATACACCTGCAGACACACACACGCACACACACACACAGACTCATGCACACACATGCACACATACATAAACACAAGCACAGATGTCAGCATAATCTGTTACACTATAGTAACCTTAATTTATTACCTGGTCTACACTTTCTGTATGAAGAAACAGGTGCCTGCACAATATAGGCACAAGCAGACAGGATCAGCTTTATAAAACCAGTCATGGTTTCAAAAAGCCGTTATGCAGAGTAGCAGACTGTGGCAGCAAGTAAAACCACTGGAGTAAGTCACTGAAAGACTGTCTCCCACCAGTTTATCATTACAAAGCACTCTGGCAAATACAACCAGAGCATCAGGTCTATCAGGTCAAAAACACAAGCTTGACACCATACCATTAGCCATTTTAAAACACTGTGTCCTAGCTACTATTTTAAAAATATTTTATCCAGTGAAATAAAGGATTTGTACTTGTAATGTATTCACAAATCAGAAGAGTTACTTTCATTCTCTATTTTGTGCAATTTACATAACTTTAGCACAGCAATCAAAATGAAAAAAATATATGATTCAAAATGTCAGAATGTCGCTAAATGGGCAAAAGTAAAGTTATGAAAGGCTATACCTTTTCCTTTATCATCACAGGATGTTTTACACAATAGCAACTGGATACGTAGCTACAAAATACACCAAAGGCTGCAATATGGTCAGGCCTTCCAAAGCAGCACCTCTGAACTTGGCCCCATAGCTTAGCAGATTAAAATGCTGGCACTGTACACAGCATAATACAACTGAAATATATATATATATATATATATATATATATATATATATATATATATATATATATATATATATATAAACTAATAAATATAAATAAATAAATGAACAAACATATAATTTTCTAGCAGTTGATATATAGAAACACAGAAAATAAGCCTGCATTATCTCAGACAAGTTCATGTTGTAAGTCTTGCCATTACTGGTAATTCTCTCAAAAAAGTTTAAATACATAGTAAATGTCAAACAAAAAGTATTTTCTTTCCAAATGCAGAAAACACAACACTTGATAAAAACTCCATTAACTGCATATGTGGTGGTCTTCCCATTGGACTAAAAGAATCAGCAGTAAGATTTAAAGCTGTCACTTTCTGTTTCACAACATTGGATCATAGAATCATAGGAGATTACTAGGCTATTGACCCAAAGGTCATTTTAAGCCTAGCCAATTCATCCCAATGTAAGAGCATAGAAATGCTAGTCAATACCAAAGACTGCATTTAGTGATGACTGCCCATGTCCAGGAGGGTTGTGGGTCCTATCCCTGGTAAGAATTTACTGTGTCCCATCCACTCATCCAGGTTCCTATTGAACAGTGTCATAGAGGTGCTCTGTTTCACATAAATTGGTAGCCTGTTCCAAAGATGTGGCCATGGATCAGCAGCCATGGATCAATACTTATTCTATCAACTCCCTAAGTTTATGAAAGCAAAATTTAAAAATCAGTCCCTGATGTTTGAACTTAGTTTAATATCCCCTCACCATTATTGCTGGATTTGTCCAGAATTTCTGCACAGCAGCCACACACACATACACACCCACAGACACACACACACACGCACATGCACGCGCATGCATGCACACACACACACACACACACACACAGATGCTAATTTAACAGCACTCACCTTGAAAATTTTCTTCAAATCAAAAATGCCTTACATGACTTCATAAAAGACTGTACTCATAGTCTTTCACTAACAAAGTAATGTATAAACTACCATTTTTCTATGCTATTTGCAGCAATAACAGAGTTTTATATTCTAGTAATTTGTCGCCTAATTCTCACACACAGAACAACCATTATTTAGAGAAACCATAAAGTAAAGAGGTATTCTGCTGTTGATTACCCATGATGCTTTGCACATGTATATATAATTATTGCTAATACTTAACTTGGTATCATTTTGTGGGTGTGGTCATAAGGAAAAACTGAGTCAACAGTAAAAGTAAAACATCAAAGAATGTCATACTCTTTAATTTCTTTTCAAATCATTTGCTGATTTATCATTAGGAACATATCCAGAAATGAAATTAACTCCAAAATACAGATATATGAGAAGTGAGAAGAAATACATTTTAAGACACAGAAGATGAGCCATGAGCCAAAAACAACTGGGAGCATATCAGTGCAAGTTTAATAAGTTAGTAAACTGCAACCAAATACAAACAGTAAATACTAAGTGAAAACTATCACTCTGTCTGTTGTCACCCTCATTATGAGTGAATCTACCTGGCACACAAATGCACACACCATCTGTCTGGCAAGAAACTAAAAGAGGAACTAATATGTTGGCTACAGCTGTATTTATGGACAGTTGAAGAGCCTCCCAAAAACAACTGCAGCCATGAGCAGCAATTATTTTCTTCCTTCACCTTCTGTACACCGGCTGCTTCCCCCAAACATCAATATTTTAATTACTTTTACTGCCCCCCCAGTCAACAGGTCAAGACACATCCAAATTCCAGCATTCCAATGGGGAATGAGAAAGGAAATATGGGTTAATACTTAGCAGTAAACAATAAAAAAAAAAACTAGTTTATGTATGCTGACATCATTGTACACTTCTCTTTGTCCTGTGTCATGTCTAAGGATCTTCCCATGCTTCCTTATTTCTCTCTCTGTATTTGAGGAAAAAAAATAAAAAAACAGTTTTGCATTAAGCTGTTCTTCACACTTTGTACACAAAAACTTATGCCTGGTGAAATGGAAAAATACTTCTGAAGTCTGTCTACCTGGTGGTTTCATTTAAGTTCTTCTCACACCTTTACTGTTTATACCCAGGGGGCAGACCATCCTCTCTGCCCCTTTAGTACACCCCTGAAGGTACAGTTAAGGGTTATCAGTTTCTACCTGTTATGAATACACTGTAGCATGCATGGCAGTCATTTGTAGCTCTGCAAATGATATAAAGGATTTACTATTTGTCATGTATGCAAAACATGAAAAGGGAGTTACTCTGCCTTTTCTGGTCCCTCGTGAAGTCAAGGTCTGGCATACCTAGATCTCCACCTGAGATTAGCTAAGACTTTGTCATGTAACGCATACTTACATACATACATACATATATACATACATACATACATACAAAGATTTCATGCCCTTCTAACTTGCCAATATACCAAAACACTTACTCTTAAAAATATCTAAACTAGTACTTGCATTAATGTCATTTGGTAGCCTGTTCCATGTAACAGCTACTCTGTCAGAGAACCAATTAGGACACTTCTCATTCCTATAGAATCTTCTACATAGGTTATCTAATGATTGTCTATTACTTTTTGATAACCCCAGACATTCCCAGAGGTAGCAGTGACTCCACGAAGGATGTGACTATCATGACCAACATTTAAAAGATGCTCACCTTCCAAGTCTCACAGAATGGAATAAAGAGCTACTTTTCCTTATTGTACTGAAAACATGAATACCAACTGAGAGATAGCTTACATGGTTACTATTGCATTTGATCAATGCCCTGTCATTGTTCCATTATAAGATTAATTCCTGTTTTCTTATTTTCACTGTCTAAAATCTCTTACTTCTGCCTCTGTCTCTCTCTAGAGAACAAGCTGTACTAAAGAAGTCTGAGCTGGACAATTCATTGATCACCAGCTAACAGAGTCTTGTGCAATGGATGTCTGAATGTTCACTTGTACATACAGGACCTCGAATGAGGGGCAGGTTAAGTTATTAATATTGTCTACAGTGCATGCAATCAAACATACATATCGCTTATTAGGCTGAAGTAAGGAAAATATGTAGAGTCCAGATTTAAAATTATAAAAATACACACATAAATAAAAATAAAATAAAATAAAATAATAGTTATTGAGTTCTTGCATGTGAATGATGGCCAAACTGACACAGTAATGTTTTTGTTGTTTTTTGTTTGAGAATAATATTTCTAGACTTGTCTAAAGGCTTAAACACATTTTGTCGCAGAAAACTTCTACTTCAAATGCACTCATTAGGTCTCTCTCAGCCCACCCTTGGAGAAAGCCACCAAGGTCCTGGACTAGGGAAAGAGAGTGCATACCATCTATCCTGACAAAGCCAAGGCATCTGACACAATCCCCCACTTGGGTATTATAGAGAAACTCTCCCTTCTGTGACTTAATCTCTACATTACTGGATGGAAAAGCAACTGGCTTACCAACAGGACACATCCTGTCAAAGTGGGTGACTTCACCTCTAGCAAAAGAACAGACACCAGTGGAGTACCATAGGGTCCTGTGCTGAGCCCCTTAATGTTCAGAATTTATTCCTCAGAAGTCCAGGCAAGATCGGACTGCCTGTGTCTGACCAGGTTCACTGATGATTGCAAATTGGAAGTTATCGTTTAGTTAATCGTAAAGTATTAGGGATGATTTTGGATGATAATCTTAAATTCGACCTGCATATACAAAACTGCATACGAAAAACTCAACGAAAAGTAGGGATGCTTTACAGAGCTAAAGTGTTCTCACAAACATAACTAAACTATATTTGTCACTATTTATCTCCTGCCCACACTTATTTATGGTGCTTCCATCCTAACTAATCTCCAGGCATCACAAAAATCAGTACTTGGGCAATGCTATAAGAAAGTTGCTAAATTTGCAGCAAATACTCCTGTCTGATATACCACTGTATAGCACTAAAAAGACTTATTTGGTTAGCACTACCCCACTGACTAACATATACACAGTTTCTTACTACCTATAAAATTATCCAGCATCCATCTGCTTGTCCAGCACTAAAATAATATTCTGCACAGTCATTACAATCCAATGGCCAAAAACTTATATCTGTCCACAAACCTATCAAATCTGCTGGGCATTGTCTATACTCGTACCATGTTGCTAAGGCCTGGTACTCCTTACCTGTATCCATCAGGTCAATAGCCTACCTCACATCCTTCAAAACCATTCTGAAAGACTTCCTAGCCAAAAGCTGTCTCTGTTCTTCCTCAACACCAGGACAAACTATATCCTTAAACGTAAACAAGTACCTGTTCGTGCCCTACATCTCCTTACTCTCCCTTCTTCACTCATTTCTTACTTCTATAAATTTCTCTCCCTTAACTTGCATTCTAAATATAACAAAAGCCTTTTCCTCACACTTCATATTGCAAATTTTTGTTTGTATTATACTAACTTCCCTTTAATTTCTATATAAACTGGCTAAAATTTCTTGAAATATTAAATCATTGTCATATAATTTGTACATATTCTTAACCAATGTTTTTATATTATGCCTAATTTGGTTTAATTATTTAAACTTTAGATTTTTTTGTGTTATGTTTGAAGATTACAAATGTATCATTCTTAAAATGATTTGTAATACCTTGGAGCTTTTCACCCCTGGCATCCACTGAAAATGGTTTCCTACACAGTCGGACTTTCCCAGTAATCAAATGTCAGTGAAATAAATAAATAAAATAACATACTTACGCTCCACAAAACAGCCCTGAAGGATGCACTACAATAAGTCTTCACATTTATGCTGGGGGAACATTCACAGTACAATATGCCAGGCATTTCAGCTTTGAAAGATGTAAACATGTAAGTTGTGACAGACAGGCAGAGGAGATACAGGTACACACATACATCCACACAGCAGTTTTACAGATCTGCAGTAGTGAGTAAGGGTAGTGCAGTACCATGGAGGGGTACATAATGTACCATGGGGGGTTACAAATGGTACGCAGGTGAAGAACTATATGAAGAACATAAACTCACAAAGTCAGATGGCAAAGAGGTAGAAAAATAACATATTCAGATAAGGCAGACATAATGGGCATTCTTCTCATGTGGGTAGTAATTAGCAGCATACACAAACACAAAGTGGAGTATAATAGAAGTATGTTGTGCTTTTATAAACAAAGTCTGTGAGGTAACCATGAAGAGGCACAAGAATACATCACAGACAGATGGTGTGGACAACTGTAGCTAGATAATTCTCCATTTTGCATTCAGTAGGAGAATATGCTGCTTTGTAGACACTGTGTATATCTGCTAGACAGATCTCAGGCAGGATTTTCCTTTACATTAGCCTTGGCTTCTTCTCACACTGTGAAGTAAGCATCTCATCAGGGTACACATCAGGGTGTTTTACAATAGGTTCCACTCACTGGTTCCATTCTTTCAGTCTGTTCTTTGTCCATGGTTAGACTATTGCAATCTGAATGGATATGGACTAACGAGGGTACTCTGGCTGGGACTTTGCTGCACTACAGCATTGCTTGTGACATGATTTCCCATAAATCTCTGATAGATGTGACCACTTCTTGTACAGCTTTGTCACAGAGTGCACAAAATGTAGTAGGAAAGCAAATGCAGTCAGACATAGCACCTGCAGTGAAAGGGATTCTGTTACAATCAGCATGCTGCACAGATAGCCTCAAGTACATCAAATGTTAAGAGAAACAGCCTGTGTTTTGGGTGGTAGGGAATATAAACCAGTGCATAAATAAACATAAAATATGCCTTTCTAATTATAGGAATCAATCAGAGGAGGTTAGAAAGGACTAGAAAGAAAGACTGGGTAAGCAATTAACAATGAAAAATGGAGGACATATGTATGGCTCCCGAAAATGCAACAAAGTCTGGACAATTTACAATCTTTCCTTGAAAGTGCTTGCATAGGTATATTTATACCCCAAGAAGACTCCAAAGATTTTTTCCTCAGGTAGATTGCAAATGTTGGAGGTATGATGAGGAAGAAAGAGGCAAATGGGAACATATTTTAGCAGTGTAATGAGTTGGCAGACTTGAAAAATTCTCTGCAGACTACTTCAACAGAAATACTGGTGAGCATATTGGTACAACCAAGGAAATTATTTTTTGAGCTATGATACAGAATCTGAATTGCATGGACATAGTAAGGTCTAGCTGAGTTTAATTCTGGTGGCTGCCAAAAAAGCAATTATTAGAAAATGGCAAACAAAGTCTAAACATACTGCACTTAAAGTGGTGAATACAGTAACAGAGATAAAACAACTGGAAGTGCGATCTTTAGAAAAGGGTTGGAGCAAATTACCTAGAAAAAATGGAAACTGCAGGGACAATACATGTTTAATAATATTTTGGATGAGGAATAAGGTTTAAGGGAAGGCAGGAATTTCTATGGATACATTATAAATGATGTATAACATTTGCAACTGAAACTACGTCAATATGGTTTGTTTTCATTCATATACATGTATAATTGCCTGTGTCATAAGTAATAACTTAATAAAGATGTTTGTTCTTTATCTTTATAAAAAGGTATATATTTGTTGTGAGCGGAGGTCATGGTAACATGTATGATCAACTGTTTCTCAAATATGTCATACCATGAAAATGTTAATGCATCGTTTATTATATATTTGCTGACATGTCTTCTATGTTGGCACATGTAGTATGCAGGAAAACATGTACTTAACCTCAAAATGCCTGAGGAAATAGTTTGTGTTGCACCATATGCAAGACATCTTCTCCAATGAAACAGACATCAACGCTATTTAGCACTGGGGTGGAAGTTGCATTATACTGGTATCTAGCCATATGTGTCTATATTAAAGGTCAACAGAAAAGAGACCACCACCTCAGGTTGCACATAGTGGTTCACAGATTCATAGTCCCATAAGTAAGTACTATGAAGTCAGTCTACAGACTATTACAAGCCCAGCCAATAAACCATGCTCAAAAGTTCCCTCCATTTTCAAGGAAGGCAGCATATGACAGACTAGAGAAAAAGATGAGACTGTCCATCTACTTATTTAGGTTTACCCTGAATGTGGCAAGGCTACCATTCTAGTTGGCATGTACTCAAAATTTACTCTCGGGATGAGGGATACACCTGGACATGAATCGATTATGCTACAGAGACTTGTTTACTTGATGATGAAGGTTTATATCTTTTAAGCAAGTTGTTAATGAACTGCTTGTTCTGTGAAGGAATATGAGCTCAAGCAGGGTCACAGCTTTCATGATTTAAAGGTCACATAGCTCAAAGATATAAGAGACTGAGTAAAGAAGAGGGCTACCACTCTGTCTGGATAATTGATTATCTTGAGAACACGGATCTTTTTAATTGGGAACTTCTGAGGTCTCTCAAGTTAAGTGATATATTTATACAAATGCATGCCAAAAGGGGCATTATATACATTAACGGGCCTGATGATAGATGAATAAAGGGGATTTAAGACATCTTTGGTTATATGAATGATGGTTTTGGAAATTAGATGAGCCAGGTAGAAGGTTTTTCAAATTACTACAAAGATGTGGTGTTGTCTCGATCCCTTATGATATTGTCTAATTGGAGGGGTGTGTTACCTGTATAATATAATGTGGAATGCTTTGTTTTGTTTTTGTAAACACCTTTATTAAATTTGTCACTTAAGACATAGACACACATACATTATTAGGAAAGAAAACAAACCATATTGACATTTTTCTATTTCTGTACACTATACATTATGTGTTTTCTTTCTTTAAAATAACTGTTTTCATTCCAGTATTACATAAATCACTCAATTCCTCTATTTCCTTAAACATTACTCCTCTTCCTATGCACAATCATGACCATTAACCCCCTTTTAACCATTTTCCACATGTGGTCAGGGTCTCATGTTAACTGTCTCCATTTCTCTCAATTCAGTACTATACTCCTGTCTTCTTCGACACTCATGCCTAACTGTCACTGATCTTCCTTCTTCCTGTCTGTCCGAAATCTTCTTCACCAGATTGTCTTTAAGAGACCAATTTGCATAATGGTTAATGTCTTTGTCTGCCATGCACAAGGTACAAGGTTTAATCCTAACCTCCAGCCAATGTCTGTTTGGCATTTGCATGTTCTCCCTGTGTTTCTGTGGGGTGGCTCCCAGCTCCATAAAACATGCTAAGTGTTTCCATCTCATACTCACCAGTGAATGGAACTGTGGGCAATAGTACAAACTCTACATGGTGCCCTATAAGGGGGAGATTTGTATACACCAACTGCTTTTACCTGATGATGAAGGGCGTCTACTTTGGTGTGCAGTATCCTCAAGATAGGAGAACACAGATCACAGATTGTGTGCCATGGCAGGGCTAGCCACTCTATGGTATAAAATACAGAGGTGATTTAGCCCTCATGAGCATTATTCTGCATTTATTGTTCCCAAAATTCCCATTATTTCTATGTAATCTACTCTTTTCCTTTTCTAAGGATCCCTCTTCTAGTTACTTTGTATCTTTTACAATAAGAAATACTTCAGATACAGTTAGTTTACATTTTAATTTCCATTTTTGGTAGCTAACAAAATAAAACTTAATAAGGCATTACTGTGTCTAAGCAATTCAGATCCTGTGTCCCAGCTCAAAAGAAACATTTCCTTAGTTACAGCAATTTGTCCCCCAGTATTTCTGAAAGAGTCCTCAGTGTGGAATGTTTTGTTTATCACAACGAACTATACCACCTTTTTCACATTTAGAGACTATTGTCTTTGCACTAGTGTGAGTCAATGAAGGAATGAATAACAGCATCCAATTTGCAATCATCCTCAAACTTAAATAAAAGTAAGCCAGGAGCACTCCAGAAGCAGATGCCAAATAGAGCTGACAGACACAAGACAGGAAAGAGTCCAACACTGAGCCCTTTAGTACACCACTGGTAATGTTGCTGCTTTCAGAAGTGGTACTAGCCATTCTGTCTACATGGCTACTGTCAGAAAATGAGCATATGGATTTATATTGAGGTTTATAATTTATTTAATTAGCATGTGTTCACTAGGAAAGTCTGACTGGGCCTGGGGAGAAAGTTTCAAAGTTACAGTTAATTATAAGCAGCCATAAAATGCACAACTTGTTAACAATGTCATGTTACAAATAATTACAAAATAAAATTTAAAAAAATGTAAATCCTGGGTATACCATGTATTAAATTAGAGCTTAATAACACTAGATATGCAAAGCAGTATTTGAAAATACTTCATTTATGCCGAGAATCAGTGTTAGCAAGTACAGTTATTGTCAACTATCTAGGTGCAGCAATCCTCAAATTATGTGATGAAGCATGGCACAATTAGAAATGCAACCCCTCCACAAATTCCTGTGCCAAATATTCCTCACTATGCAACCTAACAAGGCAATCCATCCACAAACACAAAATAACCACTACCAAAACAAATAAATCCCACTTTTAGCCAAACATAAAATACTGTTGAGAGAAATCAACCTGTTGATTGGTCAAAAAACTCATCACAGCTCCAGTCTTCTAAACCCCTCTAAAACTACCACAAACAACTTGCTACAATTAGCCATACCATGCTGGCAACCAGGGCCACACTTACTGTGCTGTTTTAATATCAGGCAACCATACTTTCCAAAGTTCAATATTGGAACAAAAGATGTCACCCTTTTATGCATCACCTGTTTTTTGATGTTACTGAGAAGTTTCAAGGGGTATCCTCTATCCAGGAATAACCATATTAACTTATAGATCTCTTTCTGAAAAACTTCATCTTCACTAGTCAGTCTAGATATCCTGACCATCTGCCCCTTAACCACACTTTGTCTTTGAAATTATGGGTGATTACTAGTAAAATGAAGCAATGTATTGGAGAAAGTGGGTTTTTTACATACTGAACTCACCAGTAACCCATCTCTCTTAACCAAATGAATATCCAAATAGTCTACTTCATCCTGTTCCCATCTACTGGTGAATTTCAAAAAGTCTGTTGTTCCATTCAAATATTTTACAAATTCCATGACTTCTTGTTCTTCTCCCTTCCATAAAATCAGGATATCATCCAGAAATCTATTATATACCAGAATTTTATCCTGGAATTCCGAGTTGAAAATATATTTCATCTCCCAATCCAACAATACCAGGTTAGCAAAAATGGGAGCACATTTAGCTCCCATTGCCACCCCTGCCACTTGGTGAATATTTTCACCTTCAAACGTTAAAAAAAATGTTGTTGAGAATGATTTCCATAAATTCTACTAATAAATCAACTTGTTCCAATTCAATTTTGTGTGTTCTTACCACACTCTCTCTAAACATATCTACACCCCTTTTATGAGGTATGACTGTAAATACATTCACAACATCTATTATCAGAAAACTATATTTCTGACGCTCAACCTTCCTAAATTCAGCCAATCTTTCCAGACAGTGCCATGAATCTCTAATATGCTCAAATTCTTTAACCAGAGGTCCCACTTGTCTGTCCACCCATGCTGCCATAGGTTCTGTCTTAGAACCCTTGGCCGCTACAACTGGTCTAAAGGAAGGGTTTACAATGCTTTTATTGGTTTTAAGAATTCCAAAGATGTGAGGTATTACTGGATTAACCACTGACAAAAACTGAAATTCCTTCTCATTAATTCTTCCTTTAAACAATTTGTCTGATAAAATTATATCAATCCAGGCCTATACCCTGTTGACTTCATTCCTAGATGCTCTCTCATATGTGGAGGTGTCATTTAAGATAGTCTCCATTTTAGCTGAATAATCTATCTGTCGCATAATGACCACCCCTCCCCCTTTGTCAGGCATCATTATTCTTAAGTTCTTATCATTAGCCAATGTTTGTAATACATGACTTTCTTCTTTTGTCAAATTAAAATTCACCCTTTTGACATCTTTAACCCACTTCTGCATCTCCTTTTCACACATTCTTTCAAACATGTTAACTTCTGGAAAGGAAGGAGGTATAAAAGTACTTTTACGCCTCAATTCACCATCCCTATTATGGTCTTCCTTGTCTTGGAAGAACATTCTAAGATTTAATTGTCTAGTATATAACTTTAAGTTTAACAAAACGTCTGCTATATCAGTTTTAAAATTTGGTACAAAAGTCATTCCTTTTTTCAACAAATCAAAGTGTTGATTAGTCAAATCAATTTCACTATAATTAAAGATGGTAAACCCCTCTTTCATTACTACATCACAAAGAAGGGCTCCCCCTTCATTTAGTTCATCATTGCTCTCATATCCATCATTGCAAGTAATGGAACTATTAATTAATTCCAATTCCTGTATTTTTCCCTTTCCAGGATCTCCCCTGATAGAGATGATTCCCCTGGTTCCTGCCAAATGAATTGTTTTGTTGATTTAAGCCCTGCCTGGTTCATCAGGCGTTCAGACCTCCTGGGAGGATCCCTCTCTAAAGAATCACCATTCCCTTCATCATTCTCAACATTGTTTAAATCACTATCTTGATAATTACCATTATTTTCATTAACCCCTACTCCATCTCTCACAAAGTCCGATCTTAAGCCAACAGCTATAAATCCGTTTTGTGCAATTACCCCTGTTTTACCCCTATTTACAACGATAAGCATGGCAGTTAATACATATGCTTAAGGTTACATTAATGAGCTCATTTCTGTAATCAAGGTTACAGGATTTTATTTCTTCTACCTCTATTTGCCTACTGCATGACTTTGAAAAAAATCAGGCCAGATGGGACTACCAGGTCACTTCTGTAAAGTAAAAGGGGGGCTTTTGTCCAGGGAGCTACCCAATTAACAGATGTTTAAAATAAAATTAAAAAGCAGTCGGCAATAAACTCCTGAGAAAGAATAATGGAATTATTCTCTTAATGAAATAAAGAAATATGGTTTGAAAATTATTATATGAACGAACGAACATTGCAGAGAGAAATGGAAAATATATAGATTTGAACAGACGATGGCATAAGGAAAGTGTTATGTAACAACTAGTTTGTTCTGTTGCCATCACAAACTATAAACAGCTGTAATCTCTCTGCCTCGGATCTTTGTGACCATGCAGCATGTTCTAAAGAGAATCAGATAGAATGTGTAAACATACGCTCACTGACTCTGGACACATCCACTGTCTATAGCATCTTATGAACTGAAAGACATAAAGGTATAAAATAGCAGAACATGCAAGCAGAAACTAGACCAATATGGAGCAAGTAGCATCCTCTAAAACAAAGTTGCTTCAATAAACAGAAACTCTAAATAAGGTAACAGTAAAAAATTACTAACAGTCTAAAAAGCCTTAAGCTCTGTTAATATGTATGTCTGTGTATGTGAAGGTGTTTCACTGTTTCACTTTTCAAAGCTGTGTTGCATTTCTACTGAAAAAAATGTAAGTTTATGTGTTTACATCTAGATTTTTATTGCCTCTTTACTGAGAAAACAATTGCAGGCTTGGTACAAGTTTTTCACATTTTACATATTTGCTGCATCTTTATTGCAAATAATACATGTACTTGCACCTTCACTGAAAAACAACTACCATGATTTATACAGTGTTTAGTGATTACAGAACATGACAAAATAAACTGCAATACCTGCAGGTAGTTTTATGAGGAAGGGGGTGAGAAATAAAAGTAACTTGCATTTAACTGCAAAAAGGTTGACCAGAGAGCAATTAGATTATGTGTGGATTACAGGAGGATTTGCTTTATACTATGCATACAATTGTATGTTTTCTTTCCTAACCTTATATTAATTATACATTTTAGTTCAACATTCACTCGAAGTCAAGGTTTTACTGTAGACGTTATCACCACATTTATCATATCAACTATGCTATCTGCAGAAGATATTGCTCATAAAATCACAGCTGCAATAACATCTAATGACAAATTTAATACCTATGAAGGTAAGAAATATTTCACTTAAAATGTGTACCTTATAAGAAAACAGAATTCTTAATATGTTCATCTTAAGAGCTAACTTGATACAGTTTTGCCTTTCATTGTCCACATGTACAGATTAACTGTGCATGTACTAGTGTTCATTCACTGCGTTTTTGCATATTCAAATCTGTAACTGCTCATTTGTGGAATTATTGTGTATTTAAAGCTCACATCATAAATAGTTTGAATAGTTTAATTTTCTAGTATTTGCCTTATCACTTTGTACAAGCTCGTACCTACCCTACTCTCTCGCTGTCCACCATTACCCTCAGAATATCTGCACTATTGTCTCTATAACCTCTCTACTCCCGTGTATTCCTCACTTTATCTAGTCTCCTAAGCTAATCAGTTGTCACTCTTTCCTCTTAGAGGATCTTAATTCTGCCTTAAAAAAGCATGTGGAACAGCCCTGCAGCTGACTGAACCAGAGAACCAGCTCAATCCAGTCCAATTGACACCTTCATAATTTATCCATAAGTGCTATGTATGTTATACCCTATAATTTACATTGCCTTTCCATTCCTGTATATTGTAATTTAAGCGAGAGTCAAGTACACCAGCAGACCCAACTGCCCCCAGCCCAGTTAACTGCCTTGTAGCCCTTTCTCTGGCAGGGATCCCCTAGCTTGTTACCTGTGTATCCCCCTACTTACAACTCCTTGACCTCCCTCTCTGTCTTTCTCCAGTTACCTTTTGCTCTTTCCTGTCTACCTACAGCCACCCCCACTAGGACACTCACTTTTCCTAATTGCACCCTCTTCCTGGTAACCCTGTCCACTATTGGATATATTTGTCCCACACCTATCTACTGCCTGCTGTCTTACATACTTTAACCATTACACCAACAGTGTAACTCACCTCCTACAGAATTTGTTTGTGGAATTGTTTGCCACCATATTCTGCCCACGTCTGTTCCTGCTACACTAAAGCATTCTCCTCTGCATTCTTGTATTACATCTGCCTTACCTGGCTTATTGTTTTTGAAAACTTCACTATTTCCAGTCTTTTGTGAACTGGGTCATCCTACTCCATTCACCCTCGCTTCGCTCAGGCTCACTCTGCTCCCCTACCCTACCCCCATTCCCACCCATCCCCACTCTCCCTAGATTTATACTCTACAGACCACTTCCACACCCCATCTCCATCCAATCACCATTCACTACATTCACATCACCTCACCACTCTCACTCTAGCCCTTCTTGCTAGCACACTAGTCACTCCTCCTTCACAACATAAGTAATACAACCAAGCAGGTATACACAACTTCTTCTTAGCCATTATATCCAACACCCACCACACTCCTCAATACACACTGTGCTAATTAACAGCACACATAGTTCTATCCACACATACACTGATACCATCACATCATGCTCCACACGAATATTTACACAACATCAATACTAATAACAACTCTCACACTACTTACTCACATTACCTGGTATCACAACTTACTCTCTACCACACCAAGCTACTTCTACTACTTAAATCTCAAAATCTATAACTCTCAATTTCCCCATCTCCCCAGCTATCATACACATACACATATACCTGTATACTGTTAAACTCACCCTACCCTCTCACCATATCAACAAACTGTCCTCTTAATATGACAAGTACATCACTAACCTCTTAAGGACCAAGGTACATATTGGAGCCAGACTCTCTCTAAGTGGAGACATCCATCCTAATCCAGGCCCTTCTGATAATACCATCCTCTTAAACCGCTATAATCCATCTCTTAACTCATGCCACCCACCCAGAAAACCCAATGACCTTCTCATATTAAATATGAATATTAGAATCATTAGCAATAAAGTCCGTGACCTCCATGCCAATCTTTCCCTATATTCACCTCATCTAGTGTTACTAAATGAAATCTAGAATAAACACACCACTACCAATAACGAAATTCTACCACCAGGCTATAATATCTTACGGAATGATCATACCTCCAAAAAAGGAGGTGGTGTAGCTTTACTATTTCAAAATGAACTAAACATAGAAAACTTAAATACTGAGATACGAAATTTATCCAATACAGAAATTATAATTGCTAAACTAATACTTAACCACAAGAAAAATGTAATTATAATTGGGTGCTATTTACCCTCTGGGAATAACATTTCCACTCTGGAGAGTCTACATCAATGGGCCTTTGATAGCCTACATCAAGAAACCATTGTCTTGGGGGACTTCAATATCGATTGGCTAACTTGTAACTCTTACTAACCCACCAACTTCACCAACCTCCATGGTTTTTCCCAACTCATCCAATCTCCCAATAGAATTGATAAATCCACCAAAAGACAGTCAATACTTGACTGGTTTCTGACAAACAGGCCTGAACTTATCAGTCTGGTTGCCTCTCTGACAGCTTAAGCAACCACCTACCAACTTTTGCAATAAGACATTGTGCATATCAAGAAAAGCCCACCACTTACCAGACAATAAGAAACAAGAAGAAATTCAACTCAACCAACTTTATTAATGTGCTACATACTTGTAACTGGTCTCCCCTTAAAATCCTTAATCTTAACAAAGCAGTACAATAATTTAACTCTACCTTCCTAGATATCCTGAACTCCCAAGCCCCAACCAGAACTATCAGAGTAAATTCCAACTATGCTCCCTGGATGAGTAAAGAAACTAGGTCTCTTCTAAAACCAGAGACAAGGCATGGACCCAGTGGCATAATACCAGTTCCCATACAGACAAACAGGCATATATAGAACTTTGTAATAAAGCAAAGACATGTGTAAAATTAGATAAAATCAACTACTACCATAACATACAAACAAAATACAAAAAAAAACCCGAAAAAATTCTGGACAGCTATTGACACCTGGTTAACTTAGGCTACAAATAAAGTTATGCTGTAAGCATGAGGTTGTTAGGTCTGCCCATACCCACTATTAACTTTGGTGCTGTCATGCATATGCTCAATGTAATGTATCCTAGTCATTGCACTTCAGGGTGGAATTACATAATGGAAATGCTGTAAATCTTGGGACAAGTTTTGAACGATGGACGTGTAACTGCTGTAGACTGCAAGTGTGTATTTTCATAGGAAAACACCTACTTATGACATTATGAATTGCTTCATATCTTACTACATCAGTTATAAGATAGCATATTGTATTATCAAAAAAAAAGGAAAATTCTAAATTCTCTGAAAAAATATGTCTCAATCAGTTACCATTCATTTTTCAGCATTACTTACACATTAACACTGCTTTGTTTCTATATGAAGTGATGAAGTTCACAAAATACTGAATCTATCTGCAGAGATGGACTTCATTGCTCATTAAGTACCAAGTGAGTACAGCAGTTCTTTACAGACAACATCAGACTTACTCATCCATCTTACTAGAATCACACTCTTCAGTGTAGTCTTGCAATTCTACAATGATTTTTAATTCCATAACTTCCTCTAGAAAGTTTCTGTATATAGTAACATATTCTTCTTGAAAAAATACTTCTTCCCATCACATCATATCTGAGCTGTTTACTATATACCTTCAAACCGTTTTATTCTTTATAGAGTATTTGACTGAAATATGCCATCCTCTATTCATTTTTTTTCTGAGATTTCTGTCATGTCTTTTTGTCCTCCCTTTTTTCCAAAATATAACTGATTACTCTTGGAAGGTTCACTACGTTTCTTTATTTTCAAATATCATGTTGTCATTCTAGCTCCACTCATTTGGAATTTTAAAGCACTCTTTCCCATTCAGTTTGTGCAGTATATTCCCACCCAGCATTTGGAGTCAGATTGCTTAGAATTAGACAGAAGATACACTGCAAATTTGTTAATATTACTATTTTTGAAGAAAACAGAGAGTGTTGAATGTGATTTTTTTTCACAGACAATTACTTGACTCACCCACTGAAACAGCCTTCCTTTTACATTTTGTTTATTTACTTTAATAATACTGTTGTGTACTCAGCTAGAGCACATCTCTGGAAGATGTCCACTTGCAGTCTAGATGGCTGTCTAAAGACAGATGGAATGAATGAATATCACATAGCAGAATAACAATGTAATTCATTTTAACACCACACTTGCTACTGTAACTACAGTTCACTCTTAAAAAAAGGGGGCATGGCTAAGACGTAGTGTACATAACAGTACAGTAGTACTCGTTGCCATATATTTATTAGTGCATCAGGCACTGAGAGTGGGATACTCTAGTTAGGGTTCAATATGTTTCAGTACCCTACTCACAACACAGCAACAGCTTACAAACTGCTTGGTGTATAAACACTATTGTTAAGCACACACCATTACAACACTGTGTACTGCATGACATAAAAGTGCACACAGGGCCATGGGATAATTGAATAATGTTATAAGGCTGACAAAAAATAGTGGACCATTTTGTGCATTATAATTTAACAGTATGTAACATTTCTGGATGTAGCTGAACACAAAGATTAAAGTGCAAACCAGTACAGAACTGTGCATTATCCATTTTTAACTGAACAAGATGTTTGGGATGATGCTGTCAGGGAATACAGCAGTACACTACTAAATAGACTGTAGAACTTCAATATATAATATATCTAAGGGGGCTTTAAGAAATATCAGAGGTATGGGAAAGAACAGAGCAGCACTGTGAGCCTTACAACTGTATAATGCACAAGGTCTAAGTGTTAAGTTTAAACCATGAAGGAAAGCTGAACAGCAGTATGTGTGGTTTACACCCTTGTAAACCATGAAGGAACACTGCACAGCAGTTTGTCTGGCTTACATCCTTATAAACAATGAAGGAACACTGCACAGCAGTTTGTGTGGCTTGCATCCTTATAAACAATGAAGTAAGACTGCACAGCAGTACGTGTGGTTGCATCCTTATAAACAATGAAGGAACACTGCACAGCAGTATGTGTGGATTAAATCCTTATAAACCATGAAGGAACACTGCACAGTAGCATGTGTAGTTTACATCCTTACAAACCATGAAGGAACAATGCACAGCAGCATGTGTGGTTTATAGCCATATAAACTATGAAGGAACACTGTAAAGCAGTTTGTGCGGATTAAATCCTTATAAACCATGAAGGAACATTGCAAAGCAGCATTTGCGGTTTACATCCGTACAAACCATGAAGGAACACTGCACAGCAGCATGTGCGGTTTACATCCTTACAAACCATGAAAGAATACTGCACAGCAGTTTGTGTGGATTAAATCCTTATAAACCATGAAGGAACACTGCACAGCAGTATGTGTGGTTTATATCCATATAAACCATGAAGGAACACTGCACAGCAACATGTGTGGTTTACATCCTTGGAAACCATGAAGGAACACTGCACAACAGTTTGTGTGGATTAAATCCTTATAAACCATGAAGGATCACCGCACAGCAGTATGTGTGGTTTATATCCAGATAAACCATGAAGGAACACTGCACAGCAGCATGTGTGGTTTACAGCCTTACAAACCATGAAGGAACACTGCACAGCAGTATGTGTGGTTTATATCCATGTAAACCATGAAGGAACACTGCATAGCAGTATGTGTGGTTTATATCCATATAAACCATGAAGGAGCACTGCACAGCAGCATGTGTGGTTTACAGCCTTACAAACCATGAAGGAACACTGCACAGTAGTATGTGTGGTTTATATCCATGTAAACCATGAAGGAACACTGCATAGCAGTATGTGTGGTTTATATGCATATAAACCATGAAGGAACACTGCACAGCAGTATGTGTGGTTTACATCCTTACAAACCATGAAGGAACACTGCACAGCAGCAGGTGTGGTTTACATCCTTACAAGCCATGAAGGAACACTGCACAGCAGGTTGTGTGGATTAAATCCTTATAAACCATGAAGGAACACTGCACAGCAGTACATGTTGTTTATATCCATATAAACCATGAAGTAACACTGCACAGCAGTGCATGTGGTTACATCCTTATAAACCATGAAGGAACACTGTACAGCAGTTTGTATGGTTACATCCTTACAAACCATGAAGGAACACTGCACAACAGTTTGTGTGGATTAAATCCTTATAAACCATGAAGGAACACTGCACAGCATTACATGTGGTTTATATCCATATAAACCATGAAGTAACACTGCCCAGCTGTACAGGTGGTTACATCCTTATAAACCATGAAGGAACACTGCACAGCAGCATGTGTGGTTTACATCCTTGCAAACCATGAAGGAACACTGCACAGCAGTTTGTGTGGCTTAAATCCTTATAAACCCTTGAAGTAACACTGCACAGCAGCTTGTATGGCTTACATTCTTATAAACAATAAAGGAACACTGCACAGCAGTATGTGTGGATTAAATCCTTATAAACCATGAAGGAACACTGCACAGCAGAACACAGCACAGCTGTTTGTGTGGCTTACATCCTTATAAACCATGATAGAATACTGCACAGCAATATGTGTGGTTACATCCTTATAAACCATGAAGGAACACTGCACAGCAGTTTGTGTGGTTTATATCCATATAAACCATGAAGGAACACTACACAGCTGTTTGTGTGGTTTATATCCAAATAAACCATGAAGGAACACTGCACAGCAGTATGTGTGGTTTACATCCTTATAAACCATGAAGAAACACTGCACAGCATTACTGTGTTGCTAATATCCTGATATGGTTATAGAACTCTGCAATCACAAAGAAATATAGATTGTGCAGCCAATGCAGAAAATAGTAAATATGAACACCTAATTGTTTAAGCACCACTAATCTAATCTCAAAAAGCTGTTACAATTAAAACACTCATTGCCAGTAAGTTTAACATACTTGAAGTTTAAACAGACTGGTACCATACAGAAATCCAATAGGCAGCTACAAGGACAAAAGTACCTTCTGCGTCAGCAGCAAAAATTGTATATCCAAGAAAAAGTACACCTGGTATCACCACCACTCTTCAAATTCACAATCTTTTATTAAAACAGTTGGCAATTCAATTCAGTAGTGTAAGAACTTTCGGGTTACTCCAATAACCCTTCATCAGACATATTCAGTACCATTTCTCATCATTTAAATACAGAAAAAGGCGCCAAAAAGGTTTTAAAACAATTAGTTTATATACCAAAACGTGACACTAGATGGTAGTATTTCATCAAAAATTAAATTCTTATAAATGGGTAGCATTCGAAAGACATGCGTGCGTAAATGGGCGTGCCTTCGTTGAAGGTTGAGCGTTGAGCTGGCACCTTGGCGTTTCGTAAAAATCTACTGCCAATCATTAGTGGACCGGAGTTCCGCTGTGGCGACCCCTTACCAGGAAAAGCCGAAAGACAAACAACAACAACATTTAATATAAATGAATATCTTATCATATATATAACAAGACATACACATAGAGATATATTTAATATATTCATAGTACACATATAAAAATATAAATATATATATATATATATATATATATATATATATATGTATATATATATATATATATATATATATAAAACCTTTGTATCTCATAAACTAAAATACATATAATTTAATGTGAAAATGCACTTGTATGGTTTCTATAGTCTGATTTTCTCCTGAGTACATAATTAATGTTTTAAAGGTCTATCTCTCAGGAAGGGTGTAATAGAAACCCTATCATTTAGTCCCTTCCCTTTGTCTGACTGCATTCTGATTATCCATTTAATTTCATGTTGTTCTGTGTGATTCCTGATGTTTCCTAGTCTCTTACTCTTACTCTTATTAACTAATTCCATTACTGTGAATTTAAATGTATGGCTTAAATCATTATCTAATGTGTGTTTGGCCAAAGCGTTTGTTTCATCCTCCCAATTAATAGCATAAATATGTTCTCTCACCCTTTCTGAAGGAACACTGCACAGTATTACTGTGTTTCTAATATCCTGATATGGTTATAGAACTCTGCAATCACAAAGAAATATAGATTGTGCAGCCAATGGAGAAAATAGTAAATATGAACACCTAAATGTTTAAGCACCACTAATCTGTTCTCAAAAAGCTGTTACAGTTAAAACACTCATTGCCAGGAAGTTTATCATACCTGAAATTTAAACAGACTGGTACCATACCCATTCGCATAGCATTGCCCTCAATAGGAACCAGATGCAGTTTCTTCATAGGTTAAAGTCACATTGTACCAGTTCTGAATGGCTCATATCTAATCGACATGACAATCATCTTCCTCATTCATCTGTTAGAAATATCTATCAGGTTCTTCACTGGCTTGAAGTATGGCACACCTCAATATCTGGTGGAGTGGATTAGAATCTAACCTCCTTCTCCATTTCCAACAAATTTCAGAAACTTTTGTATGATGCTATAAATTAAATGCAGTGTTCTGTTATTCAGAATTTTATTTATTTCAACATCTAAAGAAGTCCAATTTAGTTTGGACAAAAGCACCTACGCAAGATAGTCGACTATACAACTGATTTTTTTAATATATTATTCTTCTTTACAGTGAAACAGTTGCGCTTTCTGTTTTTTTTTTTGTAACTTTTTTTTGTATTTTCTTTCTGCATTAATGCTTGCAGTCAGCAGCTCATATGTTTGTGTTTGTGAAAGTATACATAAATGCACATATATATGTATATATATATATATATATATGTGTGTGTGTGTGTGTGTGTGTGTGTGTGTGTGTGTGTGTGTGTGTGTGTATATATATATATATATATATATATATTATATATCTAGATATAGATATGTATATATATATATATATATATGTGTGTGTGTGTGTGTGTGTGTGTGTGTGTGTGTGTGTGTGTGTGTGTGTATTTATATATCTATATATATTTATATTTATATCTATATATATATATATATATATATATATATATATATATATATATATATATGGGTGAATTTAATTTAATTGAATCCCCCTTTGGTCAACATCTGCTCAGTTGACAAAACTTGGTCAGATAAGCAGAAGGTGAACATGCGCAATATCGCACAATTCCTGATGTTGGGAAATATGCCTTTTTTTCTAAGAATGTGCATTTTCAAAGTTAGAATATATAATTAGCAGGAGGTGAGGGCTTGGAGGGGGGGTGGGGCTCCCCACTGCAAAAAGTAAGGTTTAAGGCTATTTGTTAAAAGTTGTTTTGCCTGCACTGAGATTTTGGCTTGGACCATGCATAGTACAGTGCTGATATTTCTAAAGTTGACCTTTTGTGGTCGATCTTGTGAACATCAATGTTTGAGTCATTTGTGCTTTTTCAATAGACATTTACATACATATATATATATATATATATATATATATATATATATATATATATGTATATATATATATATATGGGTGGGTTCCAGTGAAATACCTGGTCTCTCAAGAGTTTGAGCACCTCAGTTTTCAGTTAGAGTTGGATATGAACTTTTCAAACATTACCACTGTTTAGCTCCATAAAATAATGGTACAAGGGGACAAGGG
The DNA here is from genome assembly GCF_019279795.1 of Protopterus annectens. Taxonomy (NCBI): domain Eukaryota; kingdom Metazoa; phylum Chordata; order Ceratodontiformes; family Protopteridae; genus Protopterus; species Protopterus annectens. The sequence continues at coordinate 1,366,466,808 of NC_056737.1, read as the reverse complement.
TATCAGGGAATTTGCTCTTGTAGTGCAGTCTTGGAGTTGGTTTATAAATATATATATATATATATATATATATATATATATATAATTAAATTAGTAGGGGTGTTGTTTAGCTTCAAATCATTATGATTCCAAGTACTATGTATTCAATTTTTTGTCATATACATGTATATGGCATGGCTAAACACTGGCTCACCACTGCTTGATGTGAACACAGCCTCTAAAAGATTGTCACTGTTGATTTGACACCCAAACTTCATGTGTAAAAATAGGAAAAATGGGTTGTGAATGGGTGGCTAGATTGAGTGAGGGAGGCAGAGAAAGCAAGTGATGCAGAAAAAACTTGCTCAGGTTTGAAAATTAAAATGTATTGCATATAAATAAAGCATTTCTCGATTGAACTGCACTAGGCATAACTCTTTGAAACTTTTTGAACATTATACCATTTGGCATAATGGTTAAGGTCTTTGCCTTTCATGCACATGGTACAAGGTTAGATCCTAACCTCTGTCCAATGCCTGTTTGGAGTTTATGTGTTTTCCCTATGTCTCGGGTTCCTCCCACATCCAAAAAACATGCTGAGTGTTCCATCTCAAACTCACCAATGAATGGAGCTGTGAGTGCAGCACAGACTGTACATGGTGCCCTATAGGATAGGGAAAGACACGTATAGACCAACTGCCTTGGGCATCTGCTGTGCTGAAGAGTATCCTCAAGATAGGAGAACATTGATCACTACATGCTGTGGCAGGGCTAGCCACTCAGTGGTGTAAAATGGGCAAAGTAAGTGGGTTGAGAGCCCGATCTATACCAGGAACCCATAAACCCAGCAGCTCAGAGTTAATATGCTAATGGCCAGTGTCCAATTGCCCAGTCTGGGTTACTTGGGATAGCTCTGTTATGCTGGATATAAAACCAATCAACCTGCCAAACATGAACTAAGGAATGTTACACTCAATGTAGGTTCACTGACAGGGCACAGGTTGGAAGTGGATGACATGATGGTATGGAGGTGGCTGGATATCCTATATATGGAAGGGCAGTGCAGCAAAGCCACTTGGTTTGGGATGCTGAGTCTACTACTCACTCTACTACTAGCAATGGTGCAGGAGTTGTGGTGAGAGAGAGGCTTCAGAAGGCAGTGAAGGATGTCTTCCGAATTAGTGACAGACTCATGGCAGCTTTCTCTCTTTGCAGCAGAAGAAAATTGATAATAAAATAGCTTCTTCTTTCTTTGCAGCAACAGAAAAGGTTAAGAAAACAGTCTTCTGTCTTTATTTATAGCATCAGGAACTGGTAACAATACAGTTAACACTCTCTCTGTCTCTCTCTCTCTCTCTCTCTCTCTCTCTCTCTCTCTCTTTTGCTGCTGTCACAGTTACATCAGCCTTACACTCCTTGTTGAGAAATAGCAATATTAGAAATCAGCAAGAGTCTAGGCAGTTCCTTCTGAGGTACCCCCCCGACAAGAGCACCCGCAGGCAGGTGCAAGGGGGTGCATTTGCACCCCCTGGAATGGACGGGCGGGTGATTAATTTTCTTTTAATTACCCCCCAAAAAACTTTTAAGGGCTTTCTTCTTTAAGAACAGTCCCGTAGCTTGCTGGTCCAGTTGGATCACATCTGTGCATGCAGACGTCCTGTTCCTCTTCACCCGTGCTATTTGAAATTACTGTTCACGTTGTTTGGTAAGGGAATTTAGTTGTGTTTAATGCTGCAGCAAGTAAGGGAATTCCTCAGACACTCTATTTCGCTATTTGTAATTGCTTTTGTTTCTCTTCACATCAAGTCAGGTAAGGGAATTAAGTTGTGTTCAATTCTATAGTAAGTAAGGGAATTTCGCCCACACTTTTTGAATTTGCCTTTGCTTCTAATTTAGTTCACATTAAATCAAGTAAGGGAATTAAGTTAAGTGCTACAGCAAGTGTGTGTGTTTGAAAGAGGGGGGTAGGTGAGTGTGTGTGTGTGTGTGTGTGTGTGTGTGTGTGTGTGTGTGTGTGTGTGTGTGTGTGTGTGTGTGTGTGTGTAAGAAGTAGGTAGGTGTGTGACTGGGTGTGTGTGTGTGTGTGTGTGTGTGTGTGTGTGTGTGTGTGTGTGTGTGTGTGTGTGTGTGTGTGTGTGTGTGTGTGTGTGTGTGTTTGTAAGAGGGAGGTATGCCTTCTTCCTGCTGCTTCCACAAATCTGTAAAGTGGGGAAAATCTTTCCCTACTACCATATCATGAGTTAAATGGAGTACTGCAGCAAAAAGATGAACTACCTTACCAAATGCAGTTTGCATTCCTTGCTGAGTAATGAGATACTGTTTCTCATCCCCATGAATGGATAATACTATAATCATTTTGATAATAAGGATTTTCTTTTACATACACACTTCTCCTTTATCAGCATGACCATACTGCCTGAATCTACCATCTCTGTGCAACTATTTAAAGCTTTGCATCTACTTAAGTTTGCTACAGTACAGTAACAGGATGCAGATTCATTTATTCGAGCAAATAATTTATTGTGCTCCCCAGACATGGCATTATTAATAGCAAGCTTTTCTGAGGTTATAGTTTCATAGGTATAATATATTACTAGTACAGGGGTGTAAGTGGATATAATGAGCATTACATTTTCTCCTTATATAATCGAATCACTATATTCCCAGCAAAAGTATCATCAGAATTGTGAAGATCATCATGTTTATATATATATATATATATATATATATATATATATATATATATATATATACACACATTCAATGTAGATTTTTAAATGTTTATGATGTATTACTAAAGAAAGAAGCATGATTAATATTTATTTATGAGACACTTCACCCAAATAGATTAAATAATTAATTAGTAACGGCATTTAAAATGTAACAATATTATGAAATGGAATTTGTATTGGGTTAATATTTATTAATACATTAATTCTCCTATTTGAGTTTATTTGAGAGATGTTTTTGTAATTGTTTAATTAATCTCACTATTAGCTTGTTTAATTTCCATGGAATTCCTAGTAGTATTTAATGTACATGATTTAAATATAGTTTTACATGTTTGTAAAAGTATAAATCAATTTTACAAGTGTATAAGGGCATATACCAAGGTGCCAGTTTATTTTAAAAAGTTTTAATAAAGGCTATTTATATATTTTTTAATTTGCTTTATTTATTTTACTTCTTCATGTTTATTTCAGAGAAACATTTTGTGTAATTGTCTAATTAATCTCACTATTAGCTTATTTAATTTCTGATTATTTTCTGATTGGTTCCTGTGGAATTTTTAGCAGTATTTATTGTGTTTGATGTAAATATGGTCTGAGAACCTCTTGAAGGTGTGCAGCCAAGTTGCCAAATTATTTTTTAAATTTTTGAATAAAGGTTATATTTTATGAGCTTCATATGAACAACCAAGATGTTACTAATATTAATAACTATGTGAAGCCTTTTTACTTATTTAATTATTTATTTATTCATGTATTTATTTATATATGTATTTGTATACCAGGGTAGTGCACAAATGTCAATGTTTGTAAGAGGGAGGTGTGTGTGTGTGTGTGTGTGTGTGTGTGTGTGTGTGTGTGTGTGTGTGTGTGTGTGTGTGTAAGAAGTAGGTAGGAGTGTGTGTGTGTGTGTGTGTGTGTGTGTGTGTGTGTGTGTGTGTGTGTGTGTGTGTGTGTGTGTGTGTGTGTGTGTAAGTAAGAGGGGGAAGGAATGTGTGTAAGGGGGGGTCATACCTCACAATTATCTAGATGTTCGACTCATATTTTCAGTTAGTTTATCATAAAATTGTGTTTTCTTCTGGCAAATCATTCAGGATTGAAATCAGAAAATAATGGCAAATATTTGAGTTTTAGATTTCATATCCTTAGAAAATGCATACTAATACAAACCTTGTTGTCGCATCCACTTTCTAAGGAGGTAGGGGGATGTATGTGTATGTTATACCTTTCAACTCAACAGATTTTCACAGAATGCCCAGATTTCTGCCTTATATTTTTGATCCGTTCTTCATAAAAATTATGTTTTTTTTTGACAAATCAGTGGGATGAGCTAAGGATTAAAGATGCTAAATAATGACATATATTTGAGTTTCAGACTTCATGTCCTTTAGAAAATGCATTCTAACACAAATCCTGTTATTCTAGCAACTTTCTAAATTGGTCCCTAGTTTTGGGCCTTTGTCCCCTACATTATAACAGGCTTTGTCTAGGTTTCTTGTGCTAAGAGATTGAGATGTGTGTGTGTGTGTGTGTGTGTGTGTGTGTGTGTGTGTGTGTGTGTGTGTGTGTGTGTGTGTGTGCGCGCGTGTGCTCGTGTGCGCGCGCGTGCGTGTGTGTGTGTGTGTGTGTGTGTGTGTGTGTTTATGTATAAGAGGGGGGTAGCATACCCCTCAGTTGTCCAGGTTTTTGCAGAATGTCCAGATTTTTTGCCCCATATTCCTCCTAAAAAGGATTGAAGTTACTAACTAATAACAGGCATTTGTGTTTTAAACTTCATACCCTTTAGAAAAATGCATACTAACGCGAATCCTGTTCTAGCAATTTTCTAGGTTAATGAGAGAAATATTTATAATCTGTCCCTATTTATTTTAGGCTTTGTGCAGATTTCTTGCACTAAGAGGTTGAGGTGTGTGTGTGTGTGTGTGTGTGTGTGTGTGTGTGTGTGTGTGTGTGTGTGTGTGTGTGTGTGTGTGTGTGTGTGTGTGTGAGTGAAATGCCCTAGTTAGAGTTAGCAAGTGGAATTTATTTTCAAGTGCATTTTCAAGGAATTGTGAGCTTCAAGGGAAGAGAAGCTGACTGCTGCTCATGCCAAGTCTGCTTAAAATGTGCAACTGCTTTGTTTAGCAAATGGTATCATTATTGTGGTATAGAATTTTAAAGCAGTATTAGTAGCACAGCAGGTAGCATCCTTGCATCTTGATGTAGAGGGCTGTAGGTTCTAGTCTCACAACAAGTTGATTTTGTATTTTATGGGAGTGGGGTGCTGCAGTCCTGAGTATGATGTTCTCTGGATGAGATGCCTAGAAATTATGAATCTGTTTTTCAGCTTGCCAGCCATTTCCTATTGCAATATACCAGCTTACATTTTTTTAATGTAACATAGGCAATTTATTCTTTGTGGGAAGCAGGCACTGAATTTGTAGATGAAACACTAAAATATAAAGTTGTTTTCCAGCAACAACCTCTTCATTAGTTTCAGATATCTTTAATGTGGAGTTATTCAGATTACTTTTACTTCTGAAGAGATTGTGTATATTGACTGATATTGGTCGATTGTAATGGCAGATGTTTGAGTGGCCTTTTATGGTTGAAATGTTCTGAATTGGGCAATTTGTCATTATTGGTTTGTATGTTTTGTTTCATTGCTTACTGGAAAAATGTTCAAAACTATAAATTTAAAGCACACTCTAACAAGTGGTGCTGTATTATACAAGGGATATAATTCAGTTTATGTATTATAATTAATACAATCAGTAAGGTGAATCAAAGAACGTATGCATGGCCCTAAAAAATGTGTGCAAGGGCCTATGGTTTGAAAACAGCCCAAAGGTAAACTTAACCTGCCACTGGCCAGATGCATTTTCTTTGAATGTGAGTTTCAATGCTGTTTCAGTGAATGTGACTTTCAAAGGTAGAGTGCTGTAATGCTAAGTCTGTTTTCATTGTAACACTATTGCCTTGTTTAGCAAATGTCTATCAGTGTTTGTGCTATAAACTTTCAAGTAAAAGTTGTAAATTAAATCCAAATATCTGTAATCATTGTAGAAGTAAAGCATAAAACAGTATACAAACTGAAAGTTTTGAACAGTTTTTAGGGCAACTGGGGAGAAATAGCCAAGTAATGGGACACAAGAATGGCTCCATGGGGGGGGGGGTCTGGGTTTGCACCCCCTGCAAAAAATCCTGCGGGCTCCCTTGCCCCCTGACAGGTATTAAAACCAAACAGAAGAGTTATGCATTTCTTTATATTTATTATTTTTAAACAAGCAAGTGGGTTGGTCCATGAATCTTTTTTTCTGCCATGACCCAGACTGCAGGAGCAAGAGTAGACATAATACATATAAGGGAAGTTTAGTATATCCAAACAGTTGCCATGTTTTTTTTTTTTTTGTATTTAGGAGGGACTCAGAATATTTGAAGAAAACCTAAACAGCCACATAGAGAATAATTAAACTCCACACTTGTCAGAACTCAGCCCTGGATCCTGGAGATGTAAAGTATGGAACATGACACTGAGCCAGTGTGTTGGATCCAAACCTGCAGTACCAATATTTTAAATATCACACAGGCTAGCCTCCACATATTCAGTTTATTTTTTATCTATATTTTTAGGTTACGGTAGTATTTCTCATTGACTTCAACTGACTGCATTTATTACCTATTTTTCCTGAACAGGGGTAGTAGGTTATGTAGGCTTCCAATTTGCTATGATTGTAGCGCCTTGTGCATTTATTTTAACTCTACTTAACTCTAGCTCTAATTTTTTTTTAGCATCAGTTATTTTTGATGCCTATTATTATTGCAGTGTGGGTTATGCTAGTTTTTTTATGTTTATAGTAGTTATATTTTTACCTTAGAAACAAAAACATTCAAGCAATTCATGTATCAGGTGAATATTTTACTGGAACATGTGGTGGTTGCTATATAGTTAATATCTTTTTACATAGCTAGCTTAAACAGTCAGAGTCAGATTTGTCTTGCCAGTAGTGTCATTTTTTTATTTTTTCTTTAAAATAATTTACTCTAGTACAAATTAATTTATTTTCTAGGTGTCCTATTTCTGTTGACAGTATTGTTTTGAGTACTGTGTTAATGCATTTTGTGGTTCTACAACAAACCCTTGAGTCCCAAGAGCTCAGGGTTCACTGTCTCAATGCCAGGGACTTAAAGTCTTGTACCTTATATTGGCTGCCACTCATACTCAAGTACAAGTTCAGGCAAGCAGCTGCCACACCTCATCTGAGCACATTATTCGAGTTCAAGTAAAGTTAGTGCGGCAGCTGTGAGGAGGGACTGGAAGAGGGTGGGAGTGATCAGAAATGGGATTCAGGTCTAGGGAGCAGGAGGGGAGTTTTAGAGCAAGGAAACAGGAAGGCAGATTTATGGTTAGGGAGTGGGATGAGAGTTTTAGGGTTAGGGAATGGAAAGAGGGGTTTAGGTTTAGAGTGCAGGAAGGATGTTTTATTTATTTATTTATTCCAGTTTGATTGCCGGAGAGGTCCACTAGGCTTGGGGGCCCATTTTCAGTGGAGGCCCGGGGAGAAAAGCTCCACAGAAACAAAGTTTATTTACATGAAATTCAGAGACAGTATGCATTACAAACAACAGGTTGCTACAAAAAAGAATAAACACAAACAATTTCTATTTTGTTCAGGAGGAAAAAAAAACAGGCATATAGCATAAAACTAGATTTTTACTATTTAGTTACCTATGCTGTCTACATTTAAGAGTGAGGTTAGGAAGGTAATGAGGTTAGCCTGGAGTGAAGGTGGAAGAGAGGTTTAGAGGTATGGGCTGAAGAGTGCAGTTGCATTTCCTGTTTAGATAGAGGTAGGAATAAAGTTGGGTTTTAAAGTTATTAAGGTTGTTACAGGTCCTTAGTGTGGAGGGCAGGGCATTCCAGAGATTAGAGAGATGGTTTAGAAGGTGGGTATGGGAAGCTAGGGTAAAGGATAAGAGAAAATGACCAGCTGGGCGCTTGGGTTTTTGAATGGTGATCAGGTTTTGGTGAGAAGATATAAGGGATCTAAGGGGGGGTATAAGGTTATAGTATATTGAAAAGAGCAGGGCAGTTAGTGGGTAGGAACAATAATTTGTGGGCTGTAGTGGTTTGTAGAAAGTCAAGATGATTGGGGAGTTCAAGCCAGTTTAAAGAGTAAAGGGAGGTGCAGTGATGAGAGGAGGATTTGGCATTGGTGGCAAATCTGGAGATTTTGTTGTAACATTGTTCCAGTTTGGAGGCAAGTGTGGATGATAAATTAGTGAGCAGAGGAGTGCCATACAGTAGAGAGGGAAGGAGGTAGGTAGAAGCAAGAGTTAGTCTGGTGGGAGGAGAGAGGAAGTGGTTGTTTCTATACAGTGAGCCAAGTTTTAGGTGTGTTTTCTTCATGTTTAGCTGGATATGAGTATTAAATTTTAGTTGATCGTCAATCGTGACACCAAGAAGTTTGGTGGAGGGTACAATCTTGATAGTGGAGTTGTTAAGACTGGTAATTTGAAATAAGTTTTTTTTGCGGGGGAGAAAAGAAGAATCTTAGTTTTGTTTGCATTTAGTGAGAGAGGTGATTTTGGAGCATCCAGTTTTCAGTGGTTGAGAAGGCACTTTGTGTCAGAGCTTGGAGCTCTGTTAGGTTAGAGGCGCAGCAGATCAAAGTGGAATCATCAGCATATTGCACAATATTGGTGGGAGGCTGGCATAATGGTTAAGGTGTTTAACTTACAGACACAAGGTGCAGGGTTTGATTCTCACATAGGGTAACTGGCTAGGCTTAAAATGGCCCACAAGGGCAATTAGCCTAGTACCAATCTATGAACCTATGAATCTATTGGTGTTAGGAATGGCTTTGTGGAAGTCATTAATAAAGATATTGAATAGTAACGGGCCAAGTATGGAATCTTGGGGTACTCCAGTGGGGGTAGGAAGGAAAGTAGAGGTGGCTTGGCCCCATTTCTGAGCTTGGGACCTGTTTGAAAGGTAGCTGGGGAAGCAGGAAAGAGTTTTTTGGCAAAGGTTGAGATTAGAAAGATGGTTTTAGAAGGTGGGTATGACAGATGGTGTCAAAAGCTTTGGATAAGTCCAGCAGAACAATGGATACCATATTACCGGAGTCACATGCTGAATTGACAGAGTGTAAGAAGGAGGGAAGGGCGGAGTTAGTACTGTGTCCTGGGCAGAAGCCATGTTGGGTAGGAGAGAGTAGTTGGTGTTTGGTAAGGAAGGGCAAGAGCTGCAGGTGGATGCATTTTTCAGGGATTTTGGAGATAGGGGAGAGGATGTCTATGGGGCAGAAATTGGAGACATTATAGTTTTTGCCACCCTTGTGGAGTGGGAGAATAAATGCAGTACGCCATAGTTTGGGTACATAAGATTCAAGTAGTGATCTATTAATTAGGATGCTGATAGGTAGAGCAATAGCGTCTGAGGCTATTTTTAGGAAGGAGGATGGAATGCTGTCAGGGGCATTGGAGCAAGGCTTTAGTTTATAGAGAAGTTTCTTTATTAGATTTGTGGATACAGGTTTGAGTTCGAAAGAAGGAGGGGAGAGGGGAAGGGAAGATTGAGCAGGGAGGGGAGGAGGGTTATTGTTGGTAAAAGTCTTGGTTAGCTCAGCGATGGAAGAGGTGAAGAAGGAAGTGAATAGAGAAGCAATTTCAAGGTCTGATTTGCTAGTGTCAGGACAGGGGTTGTTTTTTGTACCTGGCGTAAGGAGGGAATTAATAGAATTCCAGAATTGTTTTGGGATTTCTTGTATGATTTTCTTGTAGTTTGATGTAGTAAGACTTTTTCTCTCTAATGACTTGTTTTTTGGCTAGGTTTCTCAACTGTTTATATTTAAGGAAGATTCCTGGCTGTTTATGTTTGAGGTAGGCTTTCCAGGTTTTATCCCTTTGTAGCATAATCTTTTTTGTATCGTTGGTGAGCCATGGGGTGGTTTTTGTTTTAACTCTTTTTGTTCTTATTGGAGCTAAGGAGTTGAGGACAGTTATGAATGTTGAATTGAAATAGTTAACGGCTTTGTCTAATGGTAGTGTTTTTAGGGGGTTCCAGTTAGCTTAAGGGAGTCAGAGAAAGAAGTAGGGTTAATGTTAGATAGGTTACAAGTATGAATGTACTGGTGAGAGTGTGGGGAGGTGGGAGTAGCTCGAATGGAGAAGGCAGGGAGGTGGTCCCCTAATAGGTCAGGAGTGACACTAGATTTTATGACTTTGTTAGGATAAGATACTAGGATCCAGTCGAGTATGGAGCCTGGGGGGTGGTTTTGTTAGGTCTAGTAATGAAGTTAGTAAGTTGAGTGAAGTTGAATAGGTTGATTGTTATGGTGGGATTAGGGTTAATGATTTTTCCCCAGTCAATATTTACATCTCCCATAATGAAGGTTTCTAGATTAATGTTGGAGGAGGTCCAGGACAGGATGTCTTTCAGGGTATTGGTATTGTTACCAGGAGGAATATAGAGGGAAATGATGCAGATGCTTTTATGGTTGTTTATTTTTAGTAGGCCAATTACAAGTTCAGCATTATTGAAAGAAGGGATGGGATTAGGGTAAGGAGTAATGGACAAGTGGCTGCAGTAGATTAAAGCTACACCACCACCTCTTCTATCAGGGTGGTCAGATCAGAGAGAAAGAAATCCTGAGGGTAGGAATTCAGAGTCACTAATGTGAGGTTTTAGCCAGGTTTCAGAGATGGCTGTTTTGTCTGGAGAGTTGTGATTGAGCCAGGCATGGAAGAGGGTTAACTTATTTTTTAAGCTTTGGGCTTTGATGGTGAGGAACTTGAGGTTTTTATTAGAGGATTTGTTGTTGGTGCTGGGGTGATTTGTTGGAGAGAAGTTTGGTCCTGGATTGGGGTGAATGTCGCTGGCTAAGCAAAGGTCAGTGGGATAGGGAGTACATTTATTAGTTTTGTATTTTGATAGAAGAGGCTGGTAGTGATTTGGTTTAGGTTTGTAGAGATTGGGAAAAATTTTATTTTTAAGAGAAGGATAGGGTGGGAGGGCACTAAAGATGCTGAGATGTTGTGGAAGTGGGATATAAGGAGGTGGTGGGGAGGAAAAGGGGGAGGGTGTAAATGGAAATCAGTATAGGAGGTGGCATGGTAAAGAGACAGTAGAAGGAAGAGGAAGGATGAGAAGAAAAAGATTTTAGGAGGATGGGTGAGCGTGGTAGTTGGAGTCAGTCAGAAGTGATAGAGAAGAGGGCAATGTGTTATTAGGTGGGTGGGGGAGTGGTAGTGAGGGGTAGGTAGGTTGGAGGAAGGGGAGGGGAAAAGGTGTGTCAGAATTGGCTGGTAGAGAGGGAGGGACTTGTAGGAGGAGGATAAATGTAGAACCACTGGAGGTGGGTGAGAGTTGGGGGCAGGGTAGGGGAGCGGAGTGAGCCCACTGGGCGAATGGAGCGGGAAGAGCTAAGAAGGCGGGAAGGACCAAAAAACAATCAGTGACCTGAGGCTGGAGAAGGAGAACTACTGCAAGGGTGCAGGTATACGTTTACAAACTTTGTTTTTCAGTTAATAACTTAGGGCTTTATGTTTGGTTAGGGAACACTCTCTAAAAGAATGTGCATAAGTGTGTGGAGGTAATTTCACTGATACCTTAGTGTAGGGCAGAGACACTTTTAGGCAGAGAAAATTGGTGGAGTAGGGAAAAGGATTATTGCTGGTCTTTTTATCAGGGGTGTGCTGCCACCTAGTGGAGAAAGGAGGGAGGTACACTCAAAAGAGAAGAGGTTCCACTTAGAACTTAGGTTTAGAGAGATTAAATAGAGGTAGTGAGGGGAGTAGATTGTAAACCAAGGTTGGGGGAATGCATAGATTTAAAAAAAAAACTAAAAGGAAAAGGTGTCCGGCACAATAAAGGTTATCCAATGTTCCAAAAATACAGGCAGGACAGTTCCAATGTGTACTAGATTTTCTTTATTGCATAAGAAATACAAAATAAATAAAAAACATATATAAACCAAGCTAAGATCGATTAAGCGCTTTCGTCTCCACAAACGGAGACTTCATCAGAATAAATTAATAAACCTCAGCTTTCCTTTTATATTCTCACGATATCATTAACTTGATTAATAAAATCATTAGACAATGAGGCCATTGCCTTATTATAGCTTATTCCATTTATATATTTAAATTTACATTCATATTTATATTTACATTTTAATATCTGTGTTCATAGAGGTATAGCAACATTTATAACATTTTTATATTTACATATTTTACATAATTTTTGTAATATATTCCTATACATTTTTTATACATTCACACATATTTATAGCATAATTTTACAATGAAAATATTTATATTGCTACAAGAACTTTTTATATCTCTCACACATGCTTATACAGACACTCTGCCGTTTAATTAATTAATAAATAGCATCAATGTATATGCATATGAAGAAGTTTTTATTAATTAATATATATTACATTATATTTTATCATGTATAATTAATTTTATGTAATATTTGATTATTTATAAACATCTGTATGTACTTTTTGCCAAACATGAAAACTTGAAACATAGTTCCCTGGGTTCAGGTCGCATCTCTTAGATTGGGTGAATAACTTAGACTTGTATGTTCACTTACATTATTTCATAATGGTTTGTTTCTTCCAAAAAAATCTTTTAGGACACTGTTTTTTTTTATTAGTTACACTAAGAATAAATTATTGTTCCATGCATTAAAAAGCAACGCTATCACACTATGTTTTTGTTATATGAATGCCATTTTAAATGGAATAAGCTATAATAAGGCAATGGCCTCATTGTCTAATGATTTTATTAATCAAGTTAATGATATTGTGAGAATATAAAAGGAAAGCTGAGGTTTATTAATTTATTCTGATGAAGTCTCCGTTTGTGGAGACGAAAGCGCTTAATCGATCTTAGCTTGGTTTATATATGTTTTTTATTTATTTTGTATTTCTTATGCAATAAAGAAAATCTAGTACACATTGGAACTGTCCTGCCTGTATTTTTGGAACATTGGACAACCTTTATTGTGCCGGACACCTTTTCGTTTTAGTTGGTTGTTGTTTGCCGTTTTTGTGGTTACCAGTTGTTTTTTGGCTTGGCGCTCCAGACACGAGGAATCCAATCCAACCAACATTTTATTATGGACAGTAGTAGTATGCTCAATGAACTTCTAAGGGTTATTCAGAACCATACGCAAACTGATACTACGCAGGCAGGCACCAGTAGTGGTATACCATGTGTGCAGAGTAGTCCAAAGGACCCGAGGAGTTGTCGCAACGCTACCGAGTTGAATGATCAACAAACGCGGGATAGGCGTATTTCGAATGGGAACGCTAATGGTAGGAAAACTCAAAGAACACTTTTCAAAAATTTATCTGAATATGGCGACAACCAGGGCAAGGACAAGCGTTATGAGGAAGCGTATAAAGATATTGACTTTGGTGCTTGGCTGAATAAATCTTTTCAAGGCAACACGAGGGAAAGGGATCCGCCTAGAGCCAAGGAGCATGTAAACGGCTATACTTATAAGGACAAATGCAAGTTTTTTAAAAAATTATTATCAAAATATAAATCATTGTCTGTTGAGAACTGGTATTTTGAGAAATGTATTACTGATAACATTGTTCCAAAAGGTCTCAGGTTAAACAAGTTCCCAAACAATATTAATGGTGATGAGATTTTTTTTAAAGAAATATGTGACATTTTGAATAGTAGTGGCCTTTCTATTCTTAAGGCTATGATTAAGCATAATATTAAAATTATGGAAGAAACCAAAATTGAAATTGACAAGCTTCACCACGACATTAGTTGTGATTTGTTATTCACCATAGATGAATACAAACATATTTATTATAGAATTCTTCATGATACAGATGTGTATATTAATTTAAACATTAAAAGGAAGCTTAAGAAATTGGAGAGGGACCTGAACGAGTACAACACAGGGACAGCTTATACACATGGTGAAAACACTAATTTACAGAAACGTAACCAATGGTATTCTAATTACCAGATACATGCAGTGGATAGAAGGGCACATCTTTCTCGTACATTTTATAGGGAGGGGTATTGGCAACAACAGCAAGGTGGATACCACAACAATAGTAACAGATATAATGAGGACAGGGGTAACAATTATTTGGATGAAGAATTTCCCACTTTAGATAGAAATGATGCTATAGATAGAATTAATATCCCTGAAGTGGCTGATGAGTTAAGAAGGTCTGAGAGACTGAGGAATAGTAATCAACAGTCTTATGCACAAGCTACCACGGGGAATCATACTAATGTGGGGAGGAAAGGGGGAGACCAGGATTTTTAACAAACATAGACTATAACATGGTGCACAGTAAATCTATTATTTCAGATTATACGGAGGTTGAGAAACAGATTGTACACACATACAATAGTTTCAACATTTTCAATTACACTGATATAGAGATTGATGCATGTTATTTTGATTTATTTACAAAAGGATTCTCCTTTTTTCCTACTAAACAGCCTTATGTAGAGAAACTTATTTTAGATGTTAAATTATTCACAAGAAAACTTAACCTTATGCATATACATCAAGAATCTACTAATACCAACAATAACAATAGCAAGTTTATAAGACACAGTACTTGGAATCCACCTTTACAATATGAAATTTTAAATTTTGAACGATGTGTTACCAACAAAATTAGGAAGGAACATAAAAGTATACAAACAAAGGAAACACAATTTGAATATGGCAGAAGAAAAATTATTACATGATTTGAGCAACAATAGAGGGTTAAGGGTGATGAAACCGGATAAGGGAGGGGGTGTGGTCCTGATGGAGACTTGAGACTACATCAGGAAAATGAAAGAAATACTAGACAAGGATGAAAATTACTGTCTTGTTACAAAAAATTAAATTAATATATTTTACAGAAAGATTGATCTCATTTTGGAAGATAATTTGTAAACAGGTTTAATAGACCTAGCATTATATAATTATTTGAGGGTTTCAAAACCTGTTATTCCAGGTATTTTTGGAATACCAAAGTACATAAATCTATAACTGACCCCCCTTTAAGACCGATTGTTGCCTCACAGGGATCAAAAACCCAGCCTATGGCTATATATGTTGATGCTATGACCAAGAAAGTTTATTCAAGGTGGAGACATATTTTAAAGGATTCTTGGGACTTTTTAAATAAAATAGGGAAAAGTGTTTTTATGGAAAGTATGTTTTTTATTACTATTGACGTTAAGGAATTATTTACAGTCATTCCCCAGACTATTGGCTTAGAGTGGTTTGAAAAGGTTTTAGAGGAAATAGATTGGCTTACACCTGCAGATTTTAGAAATGTATTATTAAACATGGAATTGGTATTAAAATATAATTTTATATATTTCGAGGGGGATTATTACCATCAAAAAGAAGGAGTGGCTATGGGATCAGCCTGTGCCCCCATATATGCGAATACAATTATGTTATATTGGGAAAGGGAATTTGTTTTTAATTCAGAACATAATCAATATATAGTGGAATACTTCAGGTTTTTGGATGATATTTTTATCCTGTGGAAAGGAACAAGGGAGGATATTGAAAAATTTATAGGTTATATTAACCATACCACTTCCTTTTTAAAATTTACTCATCAGATTGAGACTGATGATATACATTTTTTGGATGTAAAACTTATGAAAGACCGAGTTAACAAATGTTATAAGTCCAATATATACAGGAAGGAGCATTTTTCGAATGCTTATTTACACTATCACAGTGATCATTCAAACCAGCTCAAGAAAAATATAGTTAAGGGCCAGATGATAAGGATGGCCAGGATGATTTCAGATGATGCTGAGTTTATGAGTGAAATTATTTATTTGGAGGGCCTATTTGTGGAAAGGGGGTACCCAATTGAACTTATTAACTCGGTCAAAGAATATGTAGTATCGGGGAGAGGTACTAGATACATGCCACTTTTAAATTATGTATATCAGGAAACAGAAGAACCTGAACCTATTGAAAATAATTGTTGTAGTAATAACATGGATATGGACCAGAGAACAGAAATAAATTATACACCTTACTTAACCACAACATATTTTTACGGTACAGGTTGGTTTAGGAAGGGTATACACGAAATATGGTATTTGTTTAGAAGTATCGCAACCAAAACTGAAGTTTTTAAGAATCAATTAAGATTCAGTTTTAGAAAGAATCCCAATACTAAGAATATTATAGAAAGAAAGGGAATTCATATTGATGGGACCAGCAGGAAACATGGAACATACAAGTGTGGCAGATGTGCACAATGTTCGTATATTTATGAAAATAAGGAGATTAGGATATCCAGTATTCATTTAAATTAACAGCCAAAAACTATAGCAGCTGCTATTCTAAGGGTGTGGTCTATTTAATGATCTGTAGAGCATGTGACAGTTATTATATTGGGAAAACAGAAAGGCAGTTGAAAAATAGAATTTATGAACATATCAGAGATATAAACAGACATAATGAGAATAATGCACTATATAGGCACTCCATGAAATGTGCAAAGGCTGATTTTAAATTCTGGGTGCTTGAAGTGGTGGGGTACCCAGAAAGAGGAGGTGACTGGGAAACTAAAGTAGAGTATAGAGAAATTATATGGCAATTGAAGCTGGATGCGAGTTGTGGAAAAGGGTTAAATGACCACATATCCATTATTCCAGCACTCAAGATCCTAGCCATGGACCCCAAAATAACAAAAGAAGGAAATGTGGGGAAAGTATTTTGACAATATGATTAATAGTTTTCCATGTTTATTTGATACAAGTTTTTTAAATATTTACAATTGGATTCAAAATACACATTATTATTGGTACATTTTTCAACTAACTATATACATCTAAGTTATTGTTGTATGTATCTATTTAACTAATTATTTATTTATTTAGTTACTTATTTATATACATTTATATATTTAAATTTACATTCATATTTATATTTACATTTTAATATCTGTGTTTATAGAGGTATAGCAACATTTATAACATTTTTATATTTCCATATTTTACATAATTTTTGTAATATATTCCTATGCATTTTTTATACATTCACACATATTTATAGCATAATTTTACAATGAAAATATTTATATTGTTACAAGAACTTTTTATACCTCTCACACATGCTTATACAGACACTCTGCCGTTTAATTAATTAATAAATAGCATCAATGTATATGCATATGAAGAAGTTTTTATTAATTAATATATATTACATTATATTTTATCATGTATAATTAATTTTATGTAATATTGGATTATTTATAAACATCTGTATGTACTTTTTGTCAAACATGAAAACTTGAAACATAGGTCCCTGGGTTCAGGTCGCATCTCTTAGATTGGGTGAATAACTTAGACTTGTATGTTCACTTACATTATTTCATAATGGTTTGTTTCTTCCATAAAAATCTTTTAGGACACCATTTTTTTTATTAGTTACACTGAGAATAAATTATTGTTCCATGCATTAAAAAGCAACGCTATTACACTATGTTTTTTTTATATGAATGTCATTTTAAATGGAATAAGCTATAATAAGGCAATAGCCTCATTAATGATTTTATTAATCAAGTTAATGATATTGTGAGAATATAAAAGGAAAGCTGAGGTTTATTAATTTATTCTGATGAAGTCTCCGTTTGTGGAGACGAAAGCGCTTAATCGATCTTAGCTTGGTTTATATATGTTTTTTTATTTATTTTGTATTTCTTATGCAATAAAGAAAATCTAGTACACATTGGAACTGTCCTGCCTGTATTTTTGGAACATTGGACAACCTTTATTGTGCTGGACACCTTTTCGTTTTAGTTGGTTGTTGTTTGCCGTTTTTGTGGTTACCGGAATGTATAGATTTGCCTATGCAATGGCCTGTGGTAGGCTACTTTCACGTACACCAAGGTAGAATGCTGCTCAAGTTTAGGTAGATGCTAGAATAAATTATGAAAGACAGATTACATACACTGAGTCTCCTTAGGAAAGGGGAGATCGGGTCCCAGTATATTTAATGTAGATCAAGCAGATTGTCCACGGACGTCTTCTCTTTGAAAGGAGGGATATTCTGTCTGGTAGTAAAGAAGGGGGAAAACCCGGGGGAGCAGCTGAAAAGGAAATAAAGAAAAAAACAAAAAGTTAAAAATGGGGGTAGGGGAAAAATAGGAAGTAGGAGAGTGCAGGAAGAGGTGAGTACAGAGTATAGGAGAGTATTTTTACAGTGTGAAGTAGGAGGAGGAGAAAAAGGGAGAAGGGAAAAGAGTGTAGTCTGAGGGAGAGAGAATTATGAAGCAGAGAGGCATGAAAAAATGGAAGCAGAAACAGTAGTGCAGTAGAAGGTCCACAAATTATAATAAACTTCTTACACAAGTCAACATGCAAACAATAGTTAGGTAACAGGTTAGATTACAGGTACTAAGCAAAAATGCATGCTTAATATAATCAGTGACTGTTTTAGTTGCCCAAATAGCAATAAATAAAGCAGTATTCTTAGGTAAGAGAATTATCCAAAGTGATAACTACAGGTAAATACAGTTATTACATTCAGATTATAGACATAATGACAGACAGTTGTGGCAGGCCTTAGGGAAATGTAGAGAAATGTATAAATACATTTCAGTGAAAACAATGACTACAAAAATACTGAAACTATGTTGCTAAAAAGCAGACGATAGTATTCTGGCTTAACTGGTACGGCTTCTGTTGGGTGGAAAATTACACTGTTATGCAGTAGCAGGTTAAAAAGGTAATGGTGGCTAAGTTTCTAAGGCTAAATGTCATGTCTGCAGGTAAAGACACTGTTATGCAGTTTCAGGTAACAAAAATCAGTGGTCACTAAGGTTCTAAAGATAAAAGCCATATCTACAGGTAAAAAAGACACTGTTATGCAGTTTACTGTTAAAATCAATGGTCGCTAAGATTCTAGTGCTAAATGGTGTGTCGGCAGATAAATAGGGCAGTTGCAGGTTAAAAAATCAATACTAGAAGCCGTCTGCAGGTAAAAGACACTGTTAAGCAGTTAACTGATAAAAATCAATAATCGCTAAGATTCTAGTGCTGAAAGTCATGTCAGCAGATAGAAAAGGTCACCTCTACATATAGAGTGAACAATTTCTGTCCTCAGGCAATGGGGAAGCACTTGGACCAAGAAATATTGTCGAAGACAAATCAATAAAGCTCGCTAAGACACTAGAATTGTGTGCAGCTTCTAGTGCTGCTTAACAGATACATTAGAACATACACTAAGCAAAAAGAGCAGAGGACACTAAATGACATGCTGTTCTACCAGAGTAATGGTAAACCAGACCCAAAAAAAGCATAAAAATACAAACACAATGCAGACACTAAGCAAAAAGGGCATACAACACAAGAATGCACGCTGCTCTGCCAGAGCAGCAAGTAAATCAGACCCAGCTCCAAGGTGAGATTGGGTAGGTTTAAAACTTTAAACAGCAATGTTAAATGTGATAGTATAATTAGAGAGTTTCAGTAGTTTGTAGCAGCATATACACATTAAGCATTAATACAGCAAAGTTAAAGACAGCATTATAATTAGAGAGTTTCAGTAGTTTTTAGCAACATATGCACATTAAGCAATGATACATTTGATTCTGTTGTACTTATTTTTCTTCTCTCTTGTGCTACACTTATCGGGAAGCGAGAGCAGCAGCCTAGACACAGAGCCGAATGCACAGAGGATAGAGGATGATTGTGGCCCAGATTTAAAAATGGCGCCGCAGATATCGTCCTGGTGAAATAACATTCAGGGTGGGAATGAGCCTTGGGGGAGGGGATAAGTAGGGGGAGATTTAGGAAGGGAGAGGGATGTAGAGCCAAGAAGACAGGAAGGACCAAAAAACAATCAGTGACCTGAGGCTGAAGAAGGAGAACTACTGCAAGGGTGCAGGTATACGTTTACAAACTTTGTTTTTCAGTTAATAACATAGGACTTTATGTTTGGTTAGGGAACACTCTCTAAATGAATGTGCATAAGTGTGTGGTGGTTTTTGATTTAGGCAGTGGGAGATAAAGTTTAGGTTTAAAGAGCAACTGGGTAATTTTGGTTTAAGGATAGGGATTGAAGTATTATATTTATATTATGACTGGAAACTTTAGTGTTAGGGAAGGGACATGTAATTTTATGGTAATGGAGCAATGACCTAGATTAATTAGTGACAGTTTTAGATTTAGTGTTAGGGCTCTGGTAAGACTGTATAGTTTTATACAGCTGATTGCTAAGAGAGCTAAGTAGTAAGGAAGACTGGGCTAGTAGGAGTTTTCAAGCAAATGGCAGCAGGTGTGTCATGAGCTACTAGCATTCAAGCACTTATGATACACATTTTGCATATGCAAGCTGTAAAGTTACTCTTTTTGCTGAGATGTGATCTGTTTTACTTTTTTATTTTATTTAATTTGTTCTTTAAATGTAAAAGTATGATTGATTTTAGGGTCTAGGGTTTCTTGCGTTTGTATGTGCATGTCTGTATTTTGAGATGCAATCTGCAAATATTTCGTATTTATTGAGAAGTACAAGTATGTAATAACACATCAGTCTGTAGGGTACAATTAAGTACTCATGTTACGGTATAACACATTATAGCTCATTCTTAGTTTTAGTGCCTTAAGAAGTACACATTTGCTTTTTATTCTAGAAAGTTCAGAGCTTGAGACCTACACAAATGTCTTGGACACCTGTTCCAATAATGGCATGGCAATGCAAAATTATGGGGTATTGGACTTCAAATATGATGTTAAATTGAAGCCTCATTTGCCTAAGTTGGTGGTACTTTAGTTGGATATAAAATACCCCATGGCACTTAAAAAAAGGGCATAAAAGGAAAGCATTAGAAGCAGTACTCTTACATAAAAAAGCTTAACAAAAAGGAAAATACTGTTAAAGAAAATTCTCAGTAAACATTAACATAACAATCAAACACATAATGTAAACCTAAATTCAATAAAATTATAGTTTTTTTTACATCCTTCCTTTACTTAAAGTATAAAACATGTGAAGAAATCAACCCCATTTTTTTAATAATACATTTCTACATCTACCTTGCTATTTATTGACAGAAATTCCATTATTAAATTATCAATGCATTCTATTCTATCTGTCCCCATACAGAATGCTGGCTATAGGAAAATTACATACCTCATTATCTATTTATTTGCATTTTCAGAGTCACCTTAACTCACATTCTTTTAATAAGCATAATCTTTCCTGTGCTGGCTTATGTTTTATCTCTGGATTAAATTGTACTTCATAAGTATCCGTCTCCAAAACAAATCCATCTTTACCAAAATGTTTTCCCTTCCCATATTAAGGCCTTTTATATCCTGTCTAAAAGAATTCTGCTATGCACTTACTCTTAGCTTTTGAACCCTAGTGATGCCTGCAGACATTTCTCTAAGATAAGGTAAATGGTACTTCTAGGTATCTACTTTTTCATGCTCATAGTTACATTAATAACAACCAATGCATACTACTTACAAACTATTGAAATATACCATCTTAAAGCTTACTCAATAGCAAAAACAACTGCATCTGGAAATAGTGTGTGTATCTATCTTTGGTCCAAGAGAATGTCCCTTTCCAGTGTCAGGCTTCTTGATTAGTGGCTTAGAGGAGGGATGTCACAGTGTGGTAAAATGTCAAAAGCTTTGGATAAATCCAAGAGTATAACAATAAGAGTCATGCCATTGTACATCACAGAAGTAACTGGGTCACAGAATTACAGCAAGTTAGTCAATTTTGGTCTTTTTTTTTTTTAATAAAAAATAGGACCTGCTGAAGAGACAAGTATATATCCCAAAGACTACCCCCTTCTCTGTAATAGGCGCCCCATCCATGTGAAGCAGAGTTCCTCCCTAATCCAATTTAAGTGTAACTTGGACAATTGGATGGGAATAGGAAATTCATCCCCATTTTACTACCTATGTCTCTAATGGAAATAGGCAGCCTGTAAATGACTCATCTTACAGGCCCCTGCTTGTAAATGTTTAATCTCCAAAGCCCCTGCTTACACTTATCATGGGCACCAGAACTTGTTAGAGATTTGGAATGTATGGCTAGGAGTAAAAAGGATCTTGTGATTGTTAGCTTAGAAAATACCTATGAACCCATGAATATATGAACCATTCATTTCAATTAACATAACAGTATTTGTTGATTTTTTTGTGAATTTTTATATTTGTAACATTTTTTGTATTAGCCTTGACAGAAGCCAGACTGATTTCAAAGGAGGATTTCTTAACTTTATTTTATTCTTCAGTTCTTTCATTTTATTTAACTTTCATTTATTCAGCGTAGTAGGAAACTCATAATATATTCTAAATAATTTTCTTTCTTTTATTATACTCTAATAAGTTCTAGAAGACAACTGGAAAATCATTCTAGCTAATAATGACTTGGCAAAAAGTTTAGAAGAATGTCCTCTGTGTACACATAAAAGACCCCACATTAGGTCCTTTTTGGAAATAGGTTCACATCCCAAAAACATTGGATGTTTCATCCCAGGCACTTTTAAATGCAGGAGGTGGAAGCAGTGCAAGTTCATAAGTAACACTTCCTGCACTTGACATTCTTTTGGTGCCTTGGAAGATGTGACTTTTACTTATTTGGAGTGGTTTACACTGCCCAATGTGAAACATGCCCTTGCTTTTATGTAGAAAAAACTTTCAGAATATTTGCCCACATAATTTACAAGCATAACTTAGCGATCAAAAATAAAGATCAAAATAATGCATTAGCAAAACATTCATTGAATTGTTCTTTTTTAAGCTGTCAGTTTGGAGGACTTTTTAGGGGATTATAAAGTATGGCTTGAGTGCCAAGAATCTTGTTGGCAGATCAGGTTAAGAGATGACAAATACCCTTGACTTAATGAACATATTAACATTAAATGTTTCTTGTCAGCACAAAAATTTTAAATAGTATCCATTCTGTCTTAAATCTGATACAATACATTTTGGTTCAGGCACTTTTTTACCTACTATTATCTAAGGACAGGCAGTGATTGGTTGTTTGCATACCACATGACTGTTATGGCACCATTTTTAAACAGTATTTTGAATTGTTTGTTAGATTTTGATGAAGTTGTTGAGTGCGTTATTAAAAAAGAATGAAAGTGTCTTTTCTGAAAATATGGTACTTGTAGAATTGTTATTTTGCTCTAATAAGTTCTGTGTTCACCAATAAGGGTATTTTTTATCAAAATTAAATTTCTTATATTTACTGTCTTCAACAGCACTAGATTACATATACTCTAAACTATTATATCTGCCATCTCTATCCATAAATAATTCACTCAATTTAATTTTACTTATGCTCTTAATATAAATCTTATTTTAGCCAGTTGCTCCATAATTAAACTGAGGGGACTTCTTAATGGATTTGATACTAATATTTATATCAAATCCTAGGAAATTTTGATCAGATTTACCTAATGGCATGCCAATAGTAGTATTAGAAATTAAATCTCTCATCATTTGGCATTATCAAATCTAATGTCTTATCTTTCTTTGCATTATATTTGACTAGTTGAGTCAAACTGTAATAAGCCAAGATTTCTAAAAAGCTGTTCGAATGGATATTACAAGTAGCCTAAGAGTCTCATTTGATATCCAGATAATTAAAATCCCTAAAAGGATGATTTTATTACCAAGAAATGCAGTTTCAAGCATATATAGAACAATCATTATGCGAAATGTTGTCCAAACTTGGACTATGATAACATATGTATCCTAAATGAATTACTCAATACAAAACATCCACAACTAAAATCACTTTATCACAATCAATAAGAATCACATTTCTGTCTGTTTTATCTTTAATAATAATTATAATTCCCCACCTTTAAAATTAGACAGAGAGTTCTAACTTTCAGTTATTAAATCATAATCATTATATAGTATAATGCCTTTAAGTTAATCACAACTGTTTCCATCACTTTGAGCATTTCAGAAATATGTTCTCGTAACACAATCAAATCATTTACTTACCCATTTCTAAACTGGTTTTCTAAAAAAATAAATCATTTTGTCAAAAAATACCTCCAATATATTCTGACCCATATTTTCTTAAATTAAGTAAATCTAATGAAAACAATCTAATGTAATGCACACAGTCGTCCCAGTTCATAACCAATTGAACATTATAAACAGCACATAGTTGTCTTAACCAATTGTGAAACTGATGAGCCTTCATAAACTATAATCCTTCCATTTTATAGAAGGACTTATATAACTAAATGTTATTTTAATAGATTTAGATTCAAACTTAAGTACTGCCTTCTTTGTATAATTAATTGGGATATATCCTAAATCATTTGTACCTGCATGAATTAACATAGTAGAGTATTTAATTTTATTATATAATAACCTATCCAAAATATTGGGAAAACCATTAAGTTTAAGACCAGGAAGATAAAATTTAGTTGTTATTTCCTTGAAAATAGCACATACATTTCTGTTGCAATTTTTATTACCGAATCTCACAAAGTTAACACCACAGAAATCTTGTCAAATTTAATAACAGCATAGCCAACTTTACTGTAAACAAGGATTTCATGAAACCAAAAGCCAATTTAGATAAGGATGTTATTATTGCCACCTAAATTTTCTTTTTTTATCTATATTGTATTTAAAACATAACCCATTAATACAGTCATCCATCTTCCTTAAACTTTTTTATATTTGGGTAACTTTATATTGTTAACCGCAATTTTTGTCCTAATGAGATTGTGACATCCAGATAATATTCCACCGGACTGCCAGCAATAATGTGATGTCTCTTACTATCCTGGGTCAGTAACTAAGGAGCTTCAATCCTCACTAATGACTCCAGTAGGAAACCATCACTTAAACAGGAGTAATGTTTCACAATTTTTCCCTAGGATAACAACAGGAACATACTCTATAACTTGGAACTGTACTGTATACTTCTGTCTACCCCAAATGCAACTTTTTATTACACACTTCAGAGCAATGTGAGCAACTACCACCAGGATATATTTCTTCCCTGTAGAACTTTTAATACTCAGGTGTCCAACAGTATCCATGGCCACCCTTCGAAGGCATTAACAAAAACTTGTCCCTTGCTTTGCCAGCTTTTTGGCACTGTTCAAAAGTCTACAATATCCCACCACATTCTTTACAATTCCAGGCTAATAAAAATTTTGCATAATACATCTTTTAGTATGTTTCATACCCATATGACCTGAAAAAGGAATGCCATGTGCTATGGCTAAAACTGGTAGACAGTAAGCTCTACGCACTACCAACTGCTGTATTACCTCATCTTGTAGGCCACCTTCAAGAGTCCAGTCTCTATACAGAAAACCTTTGTGCCAGTATACAAACTCCTGTCTTCTATGAGCCTTAGTTACTTCTTTAGCCATCTCCCTCAAGCTTTGTAATGTAGGGTCCATACGTTTAGCCTGTCTAAACTCTACCTTTGTGACTCTCCCAAGCTTCTCATCAACAGGAAGCCTTGCAACTTCCGACAGCTTTGCTTCATTGTCAATCTGGGTACTATCACTCATTTTCATCCTTGCAGTTACAGTGTCCACAGGAACATCAGCAGCTGTGGCGTACTTTCAGACTTACTGCTACAAGATAGCTCCTTCTCTGAAACAGCCACCACACCAGTCCCAGCTTCAGGTATGAGATCTGTCTGGGTCTTCCTCAGGCTACCAGGCTTACATGCCTGTCTCTATGCTTGAATGCATGTCACTGCATGCACACAAGGTACTATATCATATAATCTATCATCTAAGTCATTCCCTATTAGGACATCTGCAGAAATATCCTCAAACACATCTACCTGCTTGCTTCCTCTTCCACCTTCCCAGTCAAGATGAATCCTAGCCAAAGTTATTTGGAATGGGGTCCCTCCCAAACCACTGACTGGAATGTGCTGTCCAAGCAAGTACTGCTCTTCTCTAACCACTGCAGGCCTCACAATGGTTATATCAGAAGCTGTGTCTCTCTTAACAGTAACCTGTTGACCATCTACTGAGATAGGATATAAATGTTGGCAATAGATTGGCACCCCTGTTGTTTCCAAACAATTTACCACTGGCAGTTTATCACCCCCAGGTGCTGGCTCCCTCACCAATTGTTTCTCACCTTGTCTCAATGGACATTTGACTGCTATGTGATACATCTGGTTACATTTGAAACGTCTAATCCTTACACATGTACTTGGAGTAGTAGTTCCCCTGTTACTGGTGTACTCTGTTGGAATGGTTTACACTGCTCCCCATGGATTCCCTTATGTCCAGGGTATCCCTTTCTTATGTGTTGGTGCTCTGCTTGCTAAGTAGAGATCCCCTTTTCTTCTCAACTCCTGCACAGAGTTACCCTCTGCTAACCAGATTATCGTGTCATCGGGCAAAGTACCGAGGGCTTGTTCCCTCAACAAAAGGTCTGTCAGTCCTTCAAAAGTGGTGACCTGACACCCACTCATCCATCTGTCAAAGAAGTGCTTAAATCAGCAATATATTCACATACACTTTCATCTGCCTTTCATCTATGTTCTCTGTAAGCCTCAGGTGTTAGTTTAAAACAATCAAGAAGACAGTTCTTAACTTTATCATAATTCAAACAATCTGTATCAGACAATTTTGACATGGCCTGAACAGCTTTACCATGGAGTAAGGGAGTCAGGAGACGAACCCATAGCTCACGGTCAATGTCATACTGTCTACATACCCTCTAAAATATATAAATAAAACTCTCAGAGTCATCCCTATCCCTGTATTGAGGAATAAGTTTACTGACCTTTACAGCTTCTGGGGTCTGGTGATTCCCTTTCCTATTACCTCCACAACCCTCTCAAAGGGTAAGAAGTTCCACTTCATGTCGGCTCTGTCTCTCATTTTCCTTGGCTTCTAAACACATCAGTCTGTCTGCTGATTCCAGTTCAAAATGTTTGGCCTCCAGTCACTGAGCTTCCAGTTCATATTGATGCTGCTTCTCCTCAGCCACCATTCATTGGGCTTCCAGGCGCAGTTTCTCTGCTGATTCCAGTTCAAGATATTTGACCTCCAGTTCATATTCACGCTGTTTCTCCTCAGCATCCAGGTGGAGCCTCTCTAACTCCAGATGGATTCTCATGTCTTCTGAAGAAAATGTTGATTGTCCTATCTCAGCAGGCTGCACATCCCCAATACCAAACTGGATATCCTCTGAATGGATGATCTGAGCTGAAGCTGCAACTAATGCTGAAACCATTGCTTTCTTAGGCAGGTTGGCATGCACCAGTCCTCTGGCTTCTTACTCCTTGGCTAACTGGTTCTTTGTCAGTTGCTATAGTCTTCTGCTGACATCTTTTCCTACTGTCCCAGACTAACAAACTAAAAGTAAATAATACTGTGGTGGACTGAGATTCTGTATGTTTACTTTGTGGCTGTCAAGAGTGCTCCCCTTAATGACAACTACCCACAGGCTACTGAAGTCCAGTTAAAACTCCCACACCATTACCACCAAAGAATGTGACATCTGGATAGTATACCACCAGACTGCCATCAGTAATATGACATCCCTTACTATCCTGGATCAGTAACTAAGGAACTTCAATCCTCACTATTGACTCCAATAGGAGCCCGTCACTTAAACAGGAATAATATTTCACAATTTTCCCATTAGAGCACAACAGGAACACACTCTATAACCTGGGACTGGACTATATGTTTCTGTCCACCCCAGATGTAACTCCTTATTACACACTTCAGAGCAATGTGTCCCTGTTAAAGACCTCTAATACACTCACACTTAAATAACTTGAATCTTACACATTCAAACACTTCAGGGAAATCCGGACACAGATTTCCAGCTGTGCCACTTCCCCAAAATAATACAGTAATACTCTGCCACCAGTCAGAGAGCCTACATGCCCTTTTAAAGGGGTGTCCAATTATGAAAATTAGATATTAAAACAAATGATAGTAGAAGACCTAAAGCAGCCAGGCTTTTGGAATGGCCTGGGAAGTTACCAAAGCGGGTATAAGCACTCTCAAATCACTAAAGATGTAAGTTAATAAAATACTTAATAATCAAAATGATTAAAAATATAAAATAGTAATGTCCAATAAACAAACAGAACTCAATCACCAGGAAAATGAATTCAATAAACAAACAGAACTCAATCACCAGGAAAATGAATTCAATACTGCAGGATAGAAATGCACCATTTTGAAAAACTCTGATTGGTTATGATTTTCCTATCTGACTGTCCCTGATCTAAACTAAATTATTACAACAGAGCAAAGGCAGGCTTACATTTCTTGGTGAGTCCTTTTTTGGGGTATCCACTGCATAGTACAACTGTGAACAACTTACAACTATAACTGGCTGTTAACTGACAATAACTGTCCTCAGCAGGCTCTTTTATAGACTAGCTTAACTGTCACTACTGTTCCAGTTCTAGTTTTCATTTCATATTTTGAAAATCAACCAACAGCTGTTTACGAAAGTTCCTTCCTGTCCTTCTTCACAAATATGAGCATTAGATGTGTAAAGGAACACTGTTCAAGTCTTTAAAACATTCTGTACAAATAGGTTATAAATCAACATGTAAGAACTTATTTACAATATCATAGCAAATGGCAAGATTTCGATAACATCATCTTCAGATCAGCTGATTCTGAGACAGACTGCTTTAGAATCTTCTTCACAAATATGTGCAGTTAGAAATGTAAAGGAACACTGTTCAAGTCTTTAAAACTTTCTGTACAAGCAGATTATAAACCAACATGTAAAAACTTATTTACAATATCTTAGATAGTCATACTAGCATATCATACACAGGTTAATCTGAAATTATATACAAAAACTTCAACCAGACATGCTAGCACAGATGACAGTCTCTAATTTCTTCACAAAGATAATCATTCTTTGCTTCATTAACTTAGCTTGAACAATGCAATCTCTCTGAAAACTAGGGGTTCCTATTAGAATGAAGAAAACGCATTTTGTCAAATGCATTTTTGTCAACACATAAAGAGCGAACAGGCAAAACAGCGAAGTGGCTGTTCAGCGAATTCTTTCCCTGGGAAAGAAGTTGCTTGACCGCTTCATTGCTTTGCTGTGTTCTGCACTGTAGTGTGGTCCTTTGTCTGGTATAGCTCCCGAGCGTAAATGTTCAAGAGTTACTGGCCTTAGGGTTAGGGTGCGGGTTAAGGTAAGTGCATATGTGTGAAAGTGTTTCTTTTTTTGTTGTTTGCATTAGATGTACGGTTGAGCTAAGTGCATATGTGTTTTAAGCTGTTTACTTTTGTTTTAGGGGGGTAGAATTAGGGTTAAGGTAAGAGTGTATGTGTTTGGAACTGTTTACGTAAATGTGCAACGGTTACTGACCTTAGGTTTAGGGTGCTGGTTAAGGTAAGTGCATATGTTTTAAAATGTTTACTTTTTTGTTCTGTTAAATGTATGGTTGGGTTACGTGCATATGTGTTTTCAGCTGTTTACTGTTTTTTTGGGGGGGTCCAATTAGGGTTAAGGTACGTGTGTAAGTCTTTGGAAGTGTTTACTGTTTTTTTTTTTTTTTGTTTGGTTGGAACAGCGATTTCTTTCCCTAGGAAAGAAATCGCTGTTCTGAGGTGTCGACATTTTCAGCTTTCGCTGAAAAAATGTCGAGGAAACATCGTTCTCTGTTTTAAGCATTCGATTTTTCAATATAGATACAAAAACTAGTATAACTACCCTCTAGCTTATTTGAATTTTCATTCTGTTAAAACATAACCCATTAATACAGTCACTCATCTTCTTTAAATGCTTTTTAGATTTGGGCAACTTTATAATGTTAACCCCAATGTTTACCCTAATGGGGTCATCATTCTTTGCTTCATTTACTAAGCTTGAACAATGCAATTCTGTAAAAAAAAATAGTATAACTAATCTTTAGCTTACCTGAGTTTTCATTCTCTAATACTTAATTCTTCTTCAGCACATCAAACTGTATGTTTGTTCTCTCTTCTCTTTTAGTGTTATCTGTAAATAGGCTGATCCTGCTTTTAGACACAGTGCCCCTTAGGGTTACCATCTGTCCCACTTTGCGAGGGACAGTCCTTCTTTGGGCAGTTGTGTCCTGCAAAAAAATTATAAAAATGGCAAATGCCCTAAGATTTTAGGGCAAAATTATTTCCTATATTTTACGTAATAATTGCATAAAACAGTTATTCTGTGTCTAAAACACCTAAATGTTATAAGAAACAGAGTAAGCAACTAAAATAATACAAGAATAAGCTTTTATTTAGGCAAAAATGTGAAGTTCAGTCTTTTGTACTGGCTGTGGATATGTTTCGGCCTGCAAAATCTGACATTTGTACCAAAAATGTCCCACTTTGGGCATTTGAAAAGGTGGCAACCCTAGTGCCCCTTGGTATATCAGATAAAACTATTCTGAAGATCACTGATCATGTGACTAAGACCAGCCTGTAGTAACTTCACTCACCATTTTCTTTTTTGGGAGTGTCCCCCTAACTACACCTTTTTGGTTTGTACCACACAGTCATCCATCTGTCTATTTAGCCAGCTTGTATATTACTCCAAGCATTTTCATTTTGCCTCTCAAGCTTCTGTAAGGGACTGCATTATAGTTTCCTTTTTCATGTTTCACTGCAAAACAGTCAAAAACAGAATCATGTTGGGCAGGCATACCCTGTTTTTCATGCACTCCATTATTCTCTAGGAATCTAACTACTTTTCTTTTCAATATTGTCTTTATGACTTCAGATTACATTTCCTTGGAGAACAGCACTATACCAGCCTTCATCCAGAACATTACCACAGCAAGTGATGACTGGAGATCTGTAAGGGGATCTTTAAGTACATCTACCAGATTCCGCGAGAATGGGGGAGGTGTGTTCTCAGAACCTTGTATGTTTCCTTCACATAACTGCTTCACTTTCCAAGATTATACTACCTTGTAAGTCCACATTAAACACACAGGAATTCTTCTAAATATATGTCAGTTTGCCTACAAAATGATGCTTCAGTTATTCATTCTGTAGTAAAACATGCATTTGGTATTTTAGGGAGGCAATTGTGCCCTAAATACCTAAGCCTCCTACAAAAAGTTCACCTGGTGACTCCATAACTGTAACTAGAAATGTGAATGTCTGGACATTTTACATGTAGTAAATATGTAAATTATTTCAATACAAAGTTACATGATGTCTAATTTTAATAAACCAGCTGTATGAATTTGTCAGAGTTTACAAGAAGTTGCTAATTTCAGAAACATAATATCTGCTGTTGCTCTAAGCCTATTCAAAGTTTGTCTTCGCCTTACTAGCAAATGTAAATCTTAAGCAGCTACAGCACATTATAATACTTCAAGGTTTGATGCATACTGTGTATCTGAGATTTTCTAACAGACTTCTGCTTTGTCTCACAATTCGTCAGTACACAATCCAAAACATTCACTGTATATCGCATGTGTACAATATTGAGCTAAACCACAATGTGCAGTGAGATTAGCCAGCAGGTGGCATTCTAATTTGGATTTTGAAAATATATTGAAGCACACTGAGTGTTCTTGCAATGTGATACTTTGATAAGATACCAAGGAAAGTATCAGGTGGCTACAAACACACTCTAGACCAGAATTTGTAAAACATCTGCAAGGTGTGTAATGACTTAAAGGTACATTGATAGTTACTTCGGAGAGGTTTGCAAAGTAACTATATTGGGTGAGTTTTAGAGAAACTAATGGTAAAACAGTTTAATTTTTTTTCATCAAAAGTACTTCAAAGTGCAGTGTAATATATCAATAACTGTTTGGGGTGTAGCTCCAATGGTAATAATTCTTAGTTATCAAATCATTAATACCTTCCATAGCTAGAGGTTTAAAATCAGCTATTTCCTAGGATTCTGTCAAGAACTCAGCTATCATATTTATTTTACTGATCTAGGACCAACAGTTCCTTGGGAATGGGATGAAGAGATTATATTAAACAAGAGCTAACTAATCAATGATTATTTCTAGCTAGTCACTGCAGTAACAAATAAAATAATAAGATTTGGTCGTTGCACCCCAAGATGTGGGGGCTCTGCCTCCATACACCCAATCTCTAAATATGCTATCCCCAAGGTCTCATTAAATCAGATAAATAAAATATATACAGTCTTGGAGAAGTGAACTTGAAATGTACAGGGAAAATATATTTGGATGATATTGAGATAATAATAACACCCATTTCCATCTCTGTAGATGCACCAGTTAAGAAGACTATAGCAATGCCAGAAAGATACTAGAATATAGCCTTTATAGAAATAACTTTAGGAGGAGAAAGGTTATGTTAACCTTCTACCGATCCCATGTAGGGTGAAGGCCTCTTACCTGCAAAGAGTGGTAGAGATCAAGACAGCAAACACAATACAAAGTAAGGCTACTAATGAAATAGACAGATCGGAGGAAAAGGAGAAAGAAAAGAGACCACAGCAGCTAAACCTGGAGATAAATGAAAAGCAGAGGCATGATGTCGGTGTACAAATCACTTAGTGGCCAGTATGGTGGCATGTACCCCAAGAGGAATGGCAATTGTGTGTGTGTGTGTGTGTGTCCCCGAGTGGTTGGGGGCATGACTGCAAAACTAAAGGTGCAAGTTTCAAGCTAAACATTAGAAAGCTGTGCATAAATGTACAGGTTATGGGGGAGGTGGGACTATAACATCCTTGCCTCCTTCTTCCTGAGTGGTTGGTGAACTAGAACAAGGGACACAGAAGAAGTAAAATCAAGATATCAAGTACACACATTTTTAATAGGAACTTTATTAACCTGGAAAACATCTATCAAACAACAGATCACTGTGAAAAAAGCATACAGAGACAACAAATACAAACAAAATAATGCAGTGTGATATGTAAACTCAACTATACTAAAACATTAATAACATAATTAAAATCAGAACATAATACACATAGGCATAAACATCACAGAGTAAGCTGAGTGCCACTAAAACTTATATAAATATGAACACAAATTAAGTCACAGATATGATAAGCTAAACAAGATGATTTGCCTTTCCTGATTATACAAATTATTTAATGCAGGGTAAACACTGTCAGTTTCCGTATGTTAATTTCAGATCTTTTTTAATGTTACTGTTAGCCACTATTTCCAGTACAAGCCATGTACATTGTAAATTTATTTGTCAGCTAGTACTGAAAGATGGATATTTTTACATCACTGGCTGTTAATTGTAAAAGAGGAAAAAGTTAAATATGAAATAGTTAAATGGATATTAATTCAAAAGAATAAAGTTCATGCTACTTAGCATATCAGAAATATTTAATGAGACAATAATTTTTCTCTATCTCTGTTCAATTGCAGAATTATTTCCATGTGATGTTTTTGGATGTGATTTGTTGACAACAACCTGTGTAAATGAATCAGATACTGCAATATGTCAGTGCCATGACAGCTTGTACAAACATAGTCTAACAGATAAAAGTTGCAAAGGTAATGTATTATTAGCTTTTATTACACCAAAACCTGTGGTACATGAATTTTACTTCTTTTCATTGTATAAGGGGATTATGATCAGGTTGCTGATTGTAAATTGCTTATTATATGTTAAAGACATGGATGACACGAAAGATGAATCTTGGCATCCATCTCGAGAATACATTAGATTTAGTCATGATCATAATTCTTTGTAGTGCATTGAAATTTATCTTCTCCATGCACTACAAATTTGTCAAAAATTAGATTAAATAAAAAACAGAGGTGATGTGTTGTCTTTGAAAGTGAAAGAAGTCAAAGCAGTGGGGGGGGGGGGGTTGACATCCTTGTGTATTCCCTGTGTAAGGGAAGCTATTTAATTCAAAATGCCCTAAGTAGTTTAGCAGAGAGCAGGTAGAAACTCGAGTTGAAATGAAGCCCTTTCTACCTGCTGCTACTGTCTACTGGTCAGCACTGTCTGCTTTTAGTAAAGACCTGACCTTAACAGGGCATAGGAAATGCTTAACAATCTCCTAAGTGTTGTTAAGGTTACGTAGTAGCACTTAATCAGCATATTATTTAAATGTTTGTTGAGCATAATCAAGACACTCCATGATCTACATGGAATTATTTTAAGGTATAAACCAATTGATTGCTGTAGTTTTATCTAATTTATTTAGTCTTACTTCTTGATTCTTGTATTCACCTTTGTATGTTTAAACTGAGAGCATGCAACATGCTTAGATTCTGGTATACTCATGTTTGCTAATAGTGGTTTGCAAACTTACTGCATCACATGAGTGGAATTCTTATATTCTGGTATCTGTTTTGTTGAATTTGCAGAATAATGGTTAAAAGTAAAAAATAACATAAAGAGAAAAAAATATGGCTGTGAGAGAGTATATCATAGACAATGTAATAAATGTCTTCTTCAAATCTGAGACACTGAAACAGACATGCAGTTCTCACTAGTAAATCAGGCAGAAGTCCATAAACATATTAAATATTTCTAAAATCTACCATATCAACAAACCTGCATCGATGGCAAATTACATAAATGTTTTTAAATATAAAATCAACATCAGAAAACATTAACATATATGTAATGCTAACGCTTTCTGCAAGTCCAACATAGGTACAGGCTGTAGCCGCTGCACCACCCCTCTCATCTTATTTAAATTAACAGCAAGGCTATTAAATATATGACAAATAGGAAATGTACAAAGAAGGAACCATACAACCTGACAACAGCAAACTAAAAGCACAGTGCACAATGAACTAAGCAGAGGAAGGAACATTTTTGCACATAAATACCAAGACCTAAGCCCCAAAATCTATTTTCCATCACTGTAAATCATGACCACCTATTTACAGTGACAGGAAGCCACAGTATATTCCAGCAATCAATGAGTGCAAAGCGGGGGCAAGCCAAAGTGGGACAACAGTCCATTGTGCTGTCCATGCAAAGTCACCTTTATACCACACATATACTTATGTTCAGTTTGTTTATTATTGGGATAAGGGAAGCAAGATAAGTCTTGAGATACCATCAAAAGTCCATGGAGACACATGGTGGATATGCTAACACTATGCAGAAGACATTCCATAAAAAAAAAAAAAAAAAAATAGGGTGTTTTGAATTTTTATCAGTGCCAAACTAACAGAATCCCAACCTGTAGGCCTGACTATTCCACCATTCCATCTGACTGACACTTAAAAAAACAGTATGTTAAAACATTTTTGCTGGCAGCCTGTACCTTCCTGTAAACACTGATGTTGAGGATGTGCAAGCTTTACACCCAGACTATATATGTATATACTACTACCCCTGAGGTCACACCAACTTGAGAAAGAGAAATATATGAGCATTGCAATGTCAGTGCATGTATAAAATACATGCAGTACATGGAGTGTGGTGATTATGCCCTGATAATTTGAAAAAGACAAATCAGTTAAGAACTAGAGTGGCACAAGACAGGTCAGTAGCAGTAAAGTCTGCCAGTACTGATCAGCAAAGAACAGAGGCAAACTGCAAAGGCAGTGACAAAAACAGGTGCTCACTCAAAGCTTTTAGCATAAACTTTTTTTATTATTTCGCTATTCGTCCAAAGACTTCATCAGAAATGGACAGAGGCAAAATAGAAAAAGAAGATTTGTTTCTGCCTGTTGTAAGTACAGATAAATCTCCATGTACTACAACAAATGATAACTATGTCACCAAATTTAACCTATTATGTGTTCTCAGCATGGATAAAAGGAGGTGACTTTCTTGACATCTATGTCTGGAGCACATAATACGTCAGTCACAATCAGTGACCCACTCATAATCGTCTATATATTGCTCCCTCAAAACATTTATAATAAGGTATAACTTGATTTATATACCAGCACAGTCAACTGGGTGGTGGTAAGATTGTCTGTGGAAGAACATGTACAGTACATTTAAATTTGGTAACTCAAATTAGACTCAGAAAAATGCATATTTGTTTCTTTCGATGTCAAAGCTATATGAGTGCACACAATGTAATTCAGTTTTGCTTGAAAGATCTCTAATAGCATAAAAACACTATCAGCAGCTCAGTAGACAGTATGTGCACTTTTGGTGCAGGAAGATCAGAAGACTTCTTTTCACATCAAAGGAGCTTCAGTTCATACTCCATTGCTAAATACTGCATTGCCACTCAAAATGGAAACAATGCTCATGAGAATATGGTAATGGTATTTTCAAAATAATGGAAGTGGATACAATAAGTCTGCTTCATAAGTTCATAGGTAGTAACTAAGTATGCTGTCCAGGAGATCATTAAGGATCCTATCCCAAATTCCCAGTTGCCTCAAAGCACTGTCTGGTTAAGTGACTTATTCAAGATCACACAGTAGGCAAGTGAGGGCTATGGGACTCAAACAGTGTACCACATGACAAAGCTTGCTAACAGCTTGTAGCCTTAACCTTCTACACTACCTGCAAAATAAAATGCTTCAACCCAATTAGTCAACCTTGATAAGTACTACACTATAGAAACTCTTGCAAATAATGTAAAACTGAGGGGACCTGAACCCACAGCCTTCATCATTTGTATTGTTCAAATTACTTAATTTACAGGCTGAGCTAAAGAAAAGCAGTAAATGTGCAAAGCTCAGATTATGATCATATGTTCATATGTTCATTAAGCAGTATTCAGGCCCTAAGGCCATCAAGGAATACTGACACCTGAAATGTGGATCATATACCCAGTCCTTTATCCATGTATCAAGAATTTCCTTACATGCCTTACTTGACAGGGAATTGCAAACATAGAATGGCAATTTGTTTGGGTCTATATTATTTCCTCAAAGATGTGCTCCATCAAATGCCTCTTCATCAACCCTAAAGCCCCAAACTTTCAAAATATCAAGCCTCCACATAAGTGATTTCTTTCCCTTGGAAAGAAATTGCTTGCCCTACAAACAACAACAAATAACCACAAACACTAGAAAGTGGGGGCTTTCACCCCCACACCCCTCAACATGGGTGGCTGTGCCCCCCACACACCCCCTAACTAAATATACCAACTCCAAGATCACACTACAGCAGGGAAAATGGCAAACTAATGAGGATGGCCATAGCAATTTCTTTCCCAAGAAAGAAATCGCTTATGTGGGCGTTCAGTGTTTTCAAATTTCGCAGTTTCAGGTTTGATGAGGCATTTGATAAATGCCTCTATGAGGAAATAATAGCAGCCCATTTATTCCATAATATTATGATTTTGTTTATTTTTGTGTCACAGACAACCCTCTTGTTCTTGTTCTACATTTATCAATCTTATAGGAACAATTTGCATGTTTATGTGTCCTTAAAATGTCATTAATATTCAGATTCATAGAGCATAATAACATCACTATGCAATGAGTTGTAAGTCGCCATTAATTTCCCTCTGAAATAACAATAGTGTATTATGAACAAAAGCAACTTTTTATATCTTTCAAAATAACCCATATCAGATAAGAGCAAATTTCTTTTTGGAAACTTTCTTTGAACTGATTCCAGCCTGTTCAGTTGTTCAGTATTATAAACAGTAAACATTATTATAGTCTAAGATTGGCCTAATAAATGTTTTATACAAATATATTAAATGCTGTCCATCTCTTAGTGTTATATTTCTCAACAATAAACCCAACTGTGTCATAGCTTTGGAAACAACTAAATCAAAGTGTTTTGAAAAGGCAAAGGTTGGAGTAATCAAAATACCCAAATTATGATATACCTTCACTACAACTAACTCTGCATCTTGTAATAATGATGTCTTCATTGGAATATACTTTCCAAAGTAAGTAACATTAATTTGGTCATGTTAAAGTTATATCACAACTCTTTATCCAGTTCTCTTTTTCAGCAAAATAGCAACTGGTAGATGCATAACCACTACTGTCACTTATAATAAAGCCCACCTTGCAATCATCTGCATATTTATTATATCAACTAATCAAATTATTCAAGAATGTAGAAAATACGTTAAACAAAAAATCCTAACACAGAACCTTGTGGGACTCCTGTCATCACTGAAAATTAATCTGAATGGCTTCCATTAATAACTACTGACTGAGTTCTACCTACTAGCCAATCTATAATCCAGTTTATTAGATAAGGATTATATTTATTTTTAAGAAATGTTTTATATATTCTTGTGTGTGCTAATACATCAAAGGCCTTAGTTAAATTGAAAGTATTACTAAGACTCCTAAACACAGATCAATTGCAAGAGTCCCCATATCATTAAATCTGATAACATTAGTCTGAATAGATTTCCTCTTAATGAATTCATGTTGATAAATTTCAACCAAATTCATATTTTTTCCTCTCCAGTCTCAAAAGTTCCAATAAACCCCTCTCAAAACATTTTCCAAGAACTGAGGCTAAACTCACTAGCCTGTAATCATTCAATTCATCATGCCTGCCCTTTCTATGTACTGGAGTAATATTTAGGATCATTAGAGGTTACTAGACTAATGGCCCTGGGGCCTTTACAAACTTAGCCAAGAGTTTATCCCCAAAAAGAAACCTCAGTCAGCACCTGTCACCCCTGTCAATGAGGGACACAGGTGGAACACCTAGGATAAATTTGTGGTTTCCCATCCGCTCATCAAGGATGCGCTTGAACACGATCAGGTACTCTGACATGTGTGGGAAGTCTATTCCAGAGACAGGGCAGCCTCTGGGAGACAAACTTGTCTCTCCAGCAGGTTTTGTTGATGTTGCATATTAGATTCAGGCCTTTCAAGTGGGTAATGCATGAGGAGTTATACTTATGGATATGGAGCATCTCTGGTAGGGCAGGGTCCGAGACTGCCTTGTAGGTGAGACACAGATCACCTCTAAATAATCTGTATGCTACCGAGTAGAGTGATAGTGATTTGAGCCTGTCCACACAGGACAGATGCTGGAGGCCATGGATTCTCTTCCAGTTGGTGCAGGTGTTTGGAGAGGGACATAACAAACAGGGCGTTATACTCAATTATTGGTCTAATGAGGGAGGAGCATAGAAAGGTTATAACCTCCTTTTTTCTGGATGGAATCCCTTTACTTATGAGATGAACCAAGTAAAAATGCTTTTCTAACCACTGCTGCTAAATGATGGTTGAATGTGAGATTGTTATCAACCTGAGTACCCAGGTCTCTCACCACAGGTTGAATGTTTAGGTGGTTGCCATTGATGTGGTAATGAGTAGGGGCTGTGTTTTTTCTGAATGGTATGATGATACATTTTCTTGCATTTAGGTTGAGGCCATGACTTTGGCACCAGTCATTAGTTGCTGTGAGACCCTCTTGCAGTATGTAAACATCATAAGGGAAGTCAATGACAGCACCCAACTTACAGTCGTCTACAAACCTGGTCAGCCATAGGCCTTTTTTTTTTCTTGGACCTCTGAGAAGTAGATGCCAAACAGTAAGGGTCCAAGGACAGACCCCTGGGGAACTCCACTAGTGACAGGTCTGCTATCAGAGGTGGAGGTGCCTATTTTGACTTTAAGGGTCCTGTCGATGAGCCAGTTGGCCACCCACCTGATGAGATGGGTCTCCTACGTTAGTCCGACAGTACACAACACTGACACCCACAACACCGACACCATAAGAACAAAACCGCAAAAACACGAAGGTGCACATGCCTGACAAACCACAATACCGACAGTTAACAAAACAAAACGTTCACTGTTCCACACAACACACACATAACACAAGCACACCAACAACCTAAAAACCTACACTACACCTTACACACAACTATCTATGCACTAACCTTAACCCAAA
Organism: Protopterus annectens; assembly: GCF_019279795.1. NCBI lineage: Eukaryota > Metazoa > Chordata > Ceratodontiformes > Protopteridae > Protopterus > Protopterus annectens. The sequence continues at coordinate 1,366,427,375 of NC_056737.1, read as the reverse complement.
CCCTAACCCTAAGGTCCGTTACTATCGCACACTTACCTTACCAGTACCCTAACCCTAACTCACTTAATCCACCCCTAACCCTCAAGTCCCTCACTATCGCACACTTACCTTACCCGCACCCTAACCCTAACTCACTTAATCTGCCCCTAACCCTCAAGTCCCTCACTATCGCACACTTACCTTACATGCACCCTAACCCTAAATCCCTCACTATCGCACACTTACCTTACACGCACCCTAACCCTAAATCTGTCACTATCGCACACACACCTTACACGCACCCTAACCCTAAATTCCTC